>NW_012115599.1:5981349-6001023 GCF_000951035.1 Colobus angolensis palliatus
TTTTCCACAATGGTTGAACTAGTTTACAGTCCCACTAACAATGTAAAAGTGTTCCTATTTCTCCACATCCTCTCCAGCACCTGTTGAAAAACCACATTTTTCAGTGACAAAAACCACAATTACTTTTGCACTAACCTAATAGCAAGAGGGATGATAAGACTCTGAAACAATAGAGGCCAAGTGGCAGAGTTTAATGATCAGAGACAGGTAGATACAATTATGTTAATGACTGGAAGGCCTGACATGAAGAGAATGATGGAGATATTTAATAGAACTAGCATCCTTCAGGGAAAAACAGGTAGCCAACAATAGTACTACTCACATTGTACAAATTAAATAAATCAAGGATGAATGATGAGGGTGCTGAGGGCAATCATGAATTAAAAGTGACCATTTTTTCCCAGTTTCCTAACATGAGTGTCCATTGCTTGAAGGAGGGAATCAAGTCCTCAGGAGGATGGACCCAGCAAAACCACTGCAGATAGACACTGCAAATATCAAATGAGAGATAATTCCCTCAGTCCTTCTTCAAAGTGGCCTCTATTCATTTAATCAAGTGGTTATGCGCTGGGGAAAAGAGAATCCCTAGGGCTGTCAGATGTTTGTTCCAAGTTGACATTGATACCTAGAGACTCCAAGTGTCAATATCTCTGTCTCTTCCCCTTCACCTCCTTGTTATAGTGAGAGCATATACATGGCAAGTCATAAATATGGTTCTGGTCCAAATTCATCTCATAGTGGGTCCATTGAGATGCAACTGATAGTTACTTCCCCACTCCCTGAATGTGTAATTGGAAAAGACATGCTTACTTGGTGGTTGTCACAACATCTGCATAGATCCTTGACCTATGGGGTAAGAGCTATCATAATGGTGAAGGAAAACTCTCTGGGTAGCCTTAGACCAACACAGGTTTTCCCCTTTTCTAGCTTGTAGTTCCCAAGGACAACAGTGGAATGTATAGAAAGGCAACATCCTGAGATAAGGAGAAACTGACTACAACAGCCTGGGTCTGTTCTAGCTCTTTCTAGAAAGAGGATGTCGTTCAACATTTTAGCCCAGCAACTCCTGTGCCCTGGGGTGTAAAACCCAGGGTAGGCTGCTTTACAAGGTGTCTTAGCTGCGGTGCAACTGGGGAAAGTAAAGACCAGGCTGTATCCACCCCAGACAGTTTTTCTAAGCTTCAGGCAATGAGCTCACAGTGCATACTAGGCTTCTGTTATTCCTTACTGTCTATCTGTTGTAAACCGACTTCATGTAATTTGCTCTGTGTGAGAGTGCTATGTCTCACTGGACTTAAGCAAGTAGTAAAAGTGTGGCCCCAAAAGCAATGGTTTGAAGTGGTAACTAGTGTGCAGTGAACCTGCTTTACAAATGGAGAAAGCCAAATGGAAACCTCTGAAACTGCCCCACCCTTGGCCAAGATATCTCGGGGGAGGGGGAGAATGAGAGAAATTAGTGCCACTCTTCAAGACCTTAAGATACAGGATGAGCCCTGTCATATTCACACTTAATTCACCAGACTATCCCCTGCAATAAACTAGATGAATCCTAAAGGATGATAGTAAACTATTGCAAGTTCAACCACGTAGCAGCCCCAATGGCTACTGTGGTACTTTTACTGGAGCAGATTAACATAATATTGGGTATACGATATGAAGTCATTCATCTGGCAAATGAATTCTTTTCCATTCTTCTCAAAGATGATCAGAAACAATTGGTATTCAGTTGCAATGGACAACAGCATACCTTTACAATTGGACCCCAGAACTATGTTAACTCTCCCACTCTGTTATAGTCAAAAGAGACCAGAAGTGTTTGATGAAAAGAGTATTAATTAATGTATGCTCAATCTGCCTTGTTTAGCCAAAAATCAGATTATTTTTCTAGTAGCGCTATGGGAAGAAGAAGCAGATGCCTTCTGAGGAGCTACAATTTCCATTACTGAGAGTCTCCTAGCATAGCATAAACTAAGTGCTTGCTTGCCATGGCCATTGTGGCGATGACTTATGTTTCTGATGGAGGTGCTTGAAATTGTCAACCTTGAGATTCTCTTATTTTGAAAATGAGAGATAAAAAAAAGGAGACTGGGCTATTGACTTAGAAGAGCACTTTCAGGTGGATATTTTGAGTCAGGAGCCAAGAAGTAATCAAATTCCAATTGTTTAATGGTACAGGATTAAGCAGGTTAAATGGCATGTGTCTCAGAAAACAGTCCATCTCTTGGATGTCTACTTTAAACACATCTCAATCTCTTCAGGATATCTTTGATTATGGCTGCTCATAACTTAATATCCTTTGGCTTTATCTCTTATTCCACTCACTGGTGGTGGTGGCCAGTTTGGCAGAAGTTTCAGCCGGCCTCATGGGTGCAATTATCAGGTCTGTGGTTCTTCACTCTGCATCTTCTCTGTTATAAGTTGGGGTTCCTTTAGGATCGCTTGTCACTCAGGCAGATGCAACCCAAAGTTGCACAAGAGGTTAGAGTCCATGGGACAACCCTCAACCAATGGGAAATAGGAGATGACGGAGCTACGCTTTCTCTTTTCTTCCCTGGTGGACAACACAGGCGTCTCAATATGGTGCCAAAGGATCCAACACCCAGTCTTGGCGTAATGGTGGTCAACTCAATAAGGTGTCCTTATGTTAGCTATTTCCTCCTCCCAATTTCTTTCCTCTTGCTCCCTGCTTCCGCCTTCTGGGATCACATTCCCAAATAAACAAGTTGCACTCAAGCCTTCATTTCATATTCTGCTTTTGGGGGGAATATGAGCTATGTTCTGAAATATGATTATCTCATAGATGCTTCCAGTCAGATGCTACCAAGAACTATGTTGTCAGGATACAGTTTTGTGTGTGTGCGTGTGTGTATGTGTGTGTTCTTCTCTATTATTATTTTCTAATCTACATATTTTCTAATCTACATCAAACAAGGCAAAATGGGTCCTGTTCCATTTCAAGAAATAAATTCATTAAGGAATAACAGTAGTGAACATTTTTTGGTTGATCCTTATGTGTCAAGCATTGTGCTAAGTGATTTATATACATTGTCTAACATCTTACCTTAATTCTATGGGAGAAGAACTATTATTGTTCCTATTTACACTTAAGGAAATGGAGGCTGAGAAAATATTAGTAACTTTCTGTATGTAGCTTGGCTGGTGAATAGTGAAGCCAGGAGGCCATCTGATTCCATTGTTTGGTGTCAGAGCAGAGTTCTTAAACACTAGAAATCCCCAGATGCAAATCAATATTAAGCCCCAGGGAATGATTAATGGTGTTTGATTACCAACATTTAATGTGCAAGCATTGGGATGGGATTGCACACAGAGTCGATTTTTCTGAGGCAGCCTATAGAGAACAGGTGTCCCCTCCAGCAGGGGTGGAAGGTCTCATTCACCAGACAGGGAAGGTCAGCTCCTTTCTGGTTTTGTCTGATTGCTGGAAAAGGAAGAGTACTGTGATGTTTATTTACGGTTATATATAATTTTTATGATTATTTATGATGTTTGTAAACAGATGGCTCTCCCTGGTAATTTATAGAAGTTTCTTGGGTTTTTAATCGCAGAGATGGCCTTAAAAATAATTTCAGCCTGTCATTGGAGGACAAATAAATGGTGTTTGCCATGTCAGGCTTCAAGTAGGAGCGGCTGGTAACACCTAGGAAACAAAACAAATAGGATTAGGTAATTTACAAAAGTGCTTCATTTTTCAAAACCTCACTCTCCTCACTTCTTCATGTTATTCTGAAGTATAATGTTTGTCTTAATTAGAAGAAACGGGTGGTGACTCGGAAAACAAACAGATCCATTATTCTTCAAGAAATGTTCTAATCCTTCAGCCTGAGGTCAGGCTGTATGGATAAGAGGTACACTGGGAGGGGAAGCATTTTTTTGTTTTGAACTGCTGCTGCAAACATCTCCCCACCCCATCAGCTTCCAAAGTGACCCACAAATATCTTTCCAAGGAGTATACACAGAATCCAGACTGTAGACCCAGCCCTGGTGCACATGCTTGGGCTGAAATATTTTAGGGCCTTTGATGATAGCAGTCATACAAGCCATATCTGTTCTCCAGAACTAGGCTCAACCAAACAAGGGAAGGGTGGAATTTCCTTTTGATTATCTTTCAAAATGTATAGTCATTAGTGCATCCTTTACATGTATATTTTAAAGTATACATGTAAAATTTTATGTGTCACCTGACATGGAGTTATTCACGTGAACCAATTTTATTAGTTTCCAGGGATTCTGTCCCCAGATGAAAATGAAATGAGAACCACTGTGATGAGAACCGTAACTACTGAATTCTGTGTCCTTGAGAAACTTTTACTTAGACTTTCTGCGCATGTGCTAAGGTGACAGGGGATTCAAAGATGAACCAGACGTAGAACATGAACTCCAGAAACTCATAGAATAGCGGAGGGGGTGTTAGCAAATATACACAAATAACTAAAATATGAGATAGAGAAAGGAAAACTTCCTTTTGGTAGAGTGTTATAGGAGTTTAAAAGTGAGGTTATTCCAAGCTGAAAGGAGCAAGAGAGGCTGTGCAGAATCCTCTGAATTTAGTCTTGAAGAGAGGGTTGGATTTAAACACCCAGGGGTTGGGTTGGGAAAGCCATTCCGGAAAGAGGGAATATCCTGTGCCAAAGCTGACGTGTGACAACACCAATGTGTGTGGGCGGCAGTACAAGGGTTTTGAGAGCAGGGGGAGTCCAGGCAAACTGGGGAAGGATGGTGGAGGGATTTGCCCATTGGATGGAGAATTGTGAAGGACCCTCATGGATAACTTAATGTTTCATCAAATGAGGCTGTGACTTGCCCAAGGTCACATGGCTAACAGTTGACAGTAGGATGGATTACAGCCGCAGTCCCCTGATTCTCAGACAAGTGAATTTTCTGCTTCTCTTCTTCACTTTACGTTAGTTACAAAGAGTTTCTAACTTTGCTTTATTTTTGGTCATCTATGACAGATACGTTGCAGAGCCCATTTCCTGAGGTTAAAGGCAGTCTGGTCCTGAGGGCTTGGCCCAGGAAATCTACCCATTTTATGGCACGGTATGAATAGGTTTGCTCTTATTTTCCTACCACCCTCTTCTCACCTGTTAGGATACCAGTGGGGCCAGGGCTGAGTCAGTAAGGACTCCATAACAGGCACGTGGCTGAGGGTATGTGTGTGCGAGAGAGGAGGGTATGTGATGTGTACGTGCGTATATGCCTGATGTCTCTGTACCAAGGCCAAATGTGAATTACCTTGGGGCTTTTGTTCACTCAGCTTGACGTGGGCAAAAAGCCAGCACAAAGAAGAATTCTACTTTGCCCTGAAGTGTGTTTACTTCTGGTCTTATCCAGAGCTCAGGAAACAGGGAGTACTTCATTGACTACGAAAGCCCTTCCTTGAAGTGGGCTGTATGCTGGCTTAGTTGGGAGAGAGAGGCAAATAATTAGTTAAATTCAAGCATTGGAAGAACCTTAGAAATCATCTGCCAAAAGCTTTCCATGACAGCACGTGGCTTCCTGAAGCAGGCTAATACCTGCCTCTCAGGGTTAGTCTGCTGGTCAACAAATAGTAATTAAGAGCTTAGTATCTGCCAGCCAGGGATGTTTGTGAGGATAAAGTGAGGTAATGCCAGTCAAGTGCCCAGCACGGTGAGGGCACCCACACAGTTAAGAGGTGGTGGCTTCCCCAATGTGGAGCAGGGTTCTAGAAGCCTAGGAACCTGACATACAAATATATCCAGGCAGTTATCCTGGTCTGCAACTCTGCAGCCCTCTCTCTTTCATGTTGTCACCTGAGACCCTGATTTTACAAACTTAGCATCCAGTGCACCAAAACCAGGGATCAGATTTTAGTGTTTTCTGTTCAATCCTTCCTGTGTTTTGTAGTGTGTGTGTGTGTGTGTGTACGCACGTGTGTGTGTGTTGGGTGGGGGGTTAGTCTTTGTTTTTAATGTGATTAATTAATTATTTTCCTTCTGTTTTTGACTGCTTTTGATTTAGTGTTTGTATTAGTTTCCTAGGGCTGCTGTAGCACATTTTCAAACTGGGTGGATTAAAACAACTTCTCAGAGTTCTGGGGCTTGAAGTCTGAAATCAAGGTGTGGGCAGGGCCATGCTCCCCCGAAACCTGTCAGGGAGTCCTTCCTTAACTCCTTCTAGCTTCTGGTGGCTTCCAGCCGTCCTTGCCATTCCTCCGTTCGTAGCTGCATCACTCTAATCTCTGCCTCCATTGTCACATGCCTTTCCCCCCAGTGCACCTCAGTGTGCTCCCATTGCCTTATAAGAATGCCAGTCATTAGACTTAGGACCCACCCTAATTCATTATGGCCCCATCTGAACTAATTAACCTGCAAAGACCTTGTTTTCAAATAAAGGTACTTTCTGAGATTTCAAGTGGACGCAAATTTTTGGTGACATTATTCAGACCAGTAGGGTACAGACAGTCCCCAATTTATGATGGTTTGACTTACATGATTTTTTGCCTTTATGATTATGTGAGAGCTATAGGTACTTAGTAGAAACTCTATTTTGAGCACCCGTACAACCATTCTGTTTTTCACTAGTACAATATTCAATAAATTACATGGGATATTCAATCCTTTTTAATAAAATAGGCTTTGTGTAGATAATTGTGCTGAATTGTAGGCTAACATCAATGTTCTGAGCACATTTAAGGCCCAGCTAAGTTATGATGGCTGGTCGACTAGATGTATTAAATGCAGTTTTGACTTACAATATTTTCAACTTATGTGGGCTTATTGGGATGTGACCCTATTGTAAGCCAAGGTGCTTTTATATGTGTAAAGGAATTTTCCAAGAGAAGAAAGGATCCATATTGGATGATGAGTAAACATGATTGTCTTCTGCATCCTGTTTCTCTGAATTCTAGATTACCTGGGGTGACTGTGATTCAAAGCACTAAAGGACTGACCAGTCTTGACCAAGCATCTCTGGTTCACTGTGGTTCCTTTGCACCTGTCCAAAAGAAGTTATTTTTAAAAAGGTGGATTCCTGGCCTGGCTCTGACATTTTCTACTGATGTAACTTCAAACAAATCTTGTAATCACTTTGAGCTCAGTTTCCTCCCTGTGAATGAAGAATAGCAATAGTGCCTGCCTGTGCTACTTCCACAGGGTGTTGGTGAGGAGCAAGCGAGAGGACATGTGAAACATCCTTGTCTATCTGCTGATCAGCACCTCTATGCATCTAAAATAAGGGTGATCTTTCAAAAACACTCACTTAGGCTGGGTGTGGTGACTCACGCCTATAGTCTCAGTATTTGGGGAGGCTGAGGCAGGCAGATTGCTTGAACTCAGGAATTCAAGACCAGCCTGGGCAAAAATTAGCCAGGCATGGTGACATGCGTCTATAGTCCCAGCTAATCAGGAGGCTAAGGTGAGAGGATAGCTTGAGTCTGGGAGGTTGAGGCTGCAGTGAGCTGTATTCATGCCACTGCACTCCAGCCTGGCTGACAAAGCAAGACCCTGTCTCAAAAAAACAAAAAAGAAAACAAAACACTCATCTAATCCTTTCACTTCCTTGTTTAAACAATATAACTGCTCCTTCATGTTTAGAATAAAGCCCAAACTTGTTTGTACAGCTTAAAAGACTCTGTAGGATCTGGCCCCAACATACCTTTCCAGTCTCAGAGCTCACTACAAGTCTCATCTCTCCCATGTACCCTTCACTAACTCTTCCAGCTCATAACTGCAAGCTTATTTTCTGGACCACTAGGTTAGCACTTGATTATATTTTGACTGAAATTATTCTTTGATGGTTTCTTGTAGGAAGGTCTAATCTAGTGAAATCCGTAGAAGGACAGCAAATAAAAGAAGAGAACTCCAGTTGAAGTAAGGATGTTTCACCTGCCTATCTCTCTCATTTTAATGTCCCCTCTTTGCTCTTTTCACTGGCTTTTTCATTACGTACTTGGTAGCCCTGAGACTTTGTTGAGCACTGCTTAAAAACCATTGTATGGATTTCAGATTCAAGATGGCAGAAGTTTTCTCTCTCTCTCTCTCACACACACTCAGATGGCATTAAAATTATAGTAATACTTTTTAAAAACTATAAACTTATAACAACCAGAAGAAATAAAGACATATGGCGGTAGCAATGCTCTAATGGTTGGTATCTTTCAAAACATCTTTGGAAGGTAGAAAACCTATGAAGAAATAATTGTCTAATAGAACTGAGTGAAGAAAGCTTCAGGGTAGGATTATGCACTCGGGTGTTAGCAAAAGGAGAACACCTATTGTACAACATAATGATAGAGAGGCTCTACCCTATGAGACAGTGGGCATCAGAGTGAGAGTAGAAAGTGGGGCTGAAAACAGAAGACTAACTGAAGATCCACGGAGCTGTTGACTCTACTCCCTCCATGTTTTCTGTGCAACCCAGGACCGCCCTTATCCTTTAGCTGAATCTTCTCTCAATAAATGAAAATAATCACTAGGGGAGAGGTAGTGTGGGGATTACTGTCCCAGAGTAAAGCTCTTTTCATTCTGGAATGGAGGGGTCTAAGTGTAATGACTGGTTTCCCACCTGTTCACTTGAAACAAATTATGTCATTATGAGCCAAACCCTTGTACACAGAGCTCCTCATTTGCTATTCTGTCGCCACCTTCTCAAATATGAGAAGACATCCGAGGGTTATCAGAACACTTAAGCAAAGCCCATAACATAAAAGAGAAAGGCCAAGGTAAACAAGCAAAAGTGAACCTGAATGAAGTGGAAATAATTCAAAGGACAGAGAAACACTTAAAAAAATGTAGTTTCTTCAGAGGGATTGGAGAAAATAATGCATCTGTAAAACAGGTGAGAATGCTATGAAAAAGAAAAAGGGATAAAATAAGAAAGATCTTGGGAAATATAAAGGATGATTGCTAACAAAATAAATTGATATAAGGACTAGAAGACAAAGGGAAGCAAATCACTAGTAGCTAAGAATAAAAAGAAAGGGAGAAAGAAGAAAGGAAGGAAAGAGAAATAATTGAAAGAAAGAAAAGACAGGAGAATCAGTTTAGGAATCACATCCTCTGAACAATAGATTGGCTTTTATAGAAGTTCTTAAATTGGCAGAGGAAACCAGAGGAGAAGAAGTTATTAAATAAATATGAAAAGAAAATTTCTAAGTACTGGAGGGAGATAAGAGTCTTCAGATTAAAAGGCCTACTAAATATTAGAAGAAATAAATTTAAAAAGATCCATACCAATACAAATATTCATGCAGTTTGGCTTCATTGGAGATAAATCGGTGATCTTGAAAGTTTCCAGGCAAGAAAAGCAGGGGACTTAGAACAAGAATCAGTCTGGCGTTAAACTTCTTAAGAGCAACACTGGATACTAGAAAAATGGAACAATGCTTTCTAGAGCTCTGACTGAATGTGATTTTTGTCCTAAAATTCTATACCTAGACAAGTTATCAGTGAGTTTTAGGTCAGAAAAAGGATCATTTTTTTCAAGTACTCAGAAAGATTATAACCATAGATTCTTTGTTAGGAAGCTGTTAGAGAACATGTTTGAGAAGAAAAAACCAAGGGAGCGAACTAGGAAAGAGGAAGTCATGGCGACAATGCCTCCGACCCAGAAGAGCAGCAAAGAGAAATTCCAGCCTGACAGCTCAGTCCTGGGCACAGGGAGAAATTAGTACATATTGGAGAGAAAAGACGGGATGCTGTGTAAGAGATGCTGGCAGTGTGGGGGACGGAGGATTTTATAGATTAAATTGTATGTTAAGAACTTCGGGCTGGGCATGGTGGCCCATGCCTATAATCCCAAGACTATGGGAGGCTGAGGTGGTTGGATTATCACTTGAGCCCAGGAGTTTGAGACCATCCTGGGCAACATAAGGAGGCTCCGTCTCTACAAAAAATAAAAAAATTAGCTGCATATGGTGGCATGTGCCTGTGGTCTCAGCTATGCAGGAGGCTGAGGAAGGAGGATTGCCTGAAG
Organism: Colobus angolensis palliatus; assembly: GCF_000951035.1. Taxonomy (NCBI): domain Eukaryota; kingdom Metazoa; phylum Chordata; class Mammalia; order Primates; family Cercopithecidae; genus Colobus; species Colobus angolensis. The sequence goes on from NW_012115599.1 coordinate 5,991,304, forward strand.
CCAGGAGATAGAGGCTGCAGTGAGCTATGATGGTACCATTGTACCCCAGCTTGGGCAACAGAGTGAGATCCTGTCTCAAAAAAAAAAAAAAAAGAAAAAAAAAAGGAAAAAAAGAGCTTTGAAAATTGCAAGATTATTATAACATTATGGAAAATAAGAAAAGGGGAAAAATATCAGCAACTTTGGAAAAACAACAACAATGATAAAACAGTATGAGAAAGGCCTAGTCCAAATATAAAGCAAACTCACTGTGGCATGATTTTGACCAATTTATGGAATGTGAAGAAGGATAATCCATTTGATCTAGATGCCAGAAGTAGTATTCTCTGGTTTTCAGGTTTTAGAATCCACATGTATAAAGCATGGAGGACTAAACTATGGTTACAAACAGAGTATAAATATTATTCACTTTGATAATATAAACATTGCAGGTTTAACTGATAGAGGTTGGGGAGTAGAAGCGAGGAAGAAGGAAAGAGTTGTGAATAGTTGATGGAACAAGACATGAGGCTTCAACATGCCACTTGAAGTTGTAGAAATTGATTGGATGAACTGAAAACGGGGCCGTAACTACGCTGGATGAGAAGGGGGAAGGGAAGAAAGGTAGGGGTGGTATATTAAATTTTCACCTATCATGGTGGAAGTCAGTAGATATTGACGAAAGGTAATAAATCAAGAAATGCAGCTATGTATTTATTATATAGAGATTGGAAGTAATCACCGGGAGAAATAAGAATTGGAATCATTAAAAGTACTTGCCTTTAGGAAACAGGACTGGGTGAGGCCGGGGTTGTACATTTTCATTATAAGTTTCTTACAGTATTTGTCATTCCAACTATGTACATATTTCCTATACGACATTTTTTTAAAAAACAGCCATATACACAAAGAAAACTACTAGATGACCTTTGAAACTTGCTTTTAGCCCTCAATTTCAATTATATGTAGCTGAAATTTCAGCTCAGCTGAATACAACTGTAATTAAAAATCTCAGCTGCCTAATGGCAGCCAATTAGCTAGAGCTGTCAGGAGCCAAAAAGAATGATGGGCAGTTTGAAGACTTTGCTATAAGGCTTGGCAACAAACTGGCAAAGATTCCCGCTCTCTGACTCCTCCTTCATGTCTTCTAATCTAAAGGAGGCAGCAGGATTTATAGCAGGATCCTTGGCTTTGGACGTTACAGCAGACCTCCATTCAAGTCTTGGCGCCACCACTTAATGCCTGGGAGACCTTGGGCAAGTTATTTAACCTTTCTGAATCTATATTTTGTCAGCTGCAAAATGGGGATACCACCTCCCTCGCAGTGTTATTATAAAGATTCAATGAAATAATGTAAGTAGTGATCACACTGTAGTGCCTGGTTCACTTTAGATAGTCAATATGTAGTAGCTATTAGGGAGAAACACAAAATTTTACGTGGTGGAAATACTTGCTGTCCTGAAAATATGTAGGGCTTTTCTACTTGGCAGAATTTGAAGCATTGATGTAAAATTTTCTATTCTGACCCTTGCAATCACCTTGCTAGGAATAATAGGCAGTAACTGTTACTACTCCCACCCCTGGCAGACAAAATAATTGATCTCAGCATTTTTTCCTGAAGGATGTGGCTTCAGGATCCTTTTTAGTATGGTTTTTGAGATAGTCATTGCCAATCAATCAGAACTGGTACTTAAGGTAATAACTGTTTTTCATCTTTGACTAGACATGTAAGAGATCCATCACGATGATCCGTTTTTCCAGTGGCTGGGTGACCATACAGTCACATGCAGGTAACAATGTGTTCTGTATTGATGCACAGTGACTCCCCCATTGGTGCTTGAAATGTCAGAGTTTTTGGAACTTCATGGACAATATTGTTGTAGGAAGGCTTTTCCTAACTCTGTGCCAGCTAGTTTCCCTCCCTTGGAGTTTGTCATTGTTAGTAGGTTAGGAACCTTTGGAGAAGGAGGATAAAGACTTGGGGACTCTAGGAACATCAAGGAACTGGTAAGGGGATAAATGGTAAATAGGGCCTCAAATGCACTTGATTTCAAGGACTGCAACTTCCAGATGCCAATCAAATCCTTAGTTCTGTTAACTATCCTAATACTAGGTGGCCAAATGTCCTTGAATGTCTCAGCTCGGCTGCTTGCCTCCCAGGCACCCTTCTCCCCAGGATACTTCCTACTGAAAAGCCCTTTAAAGGGCTTTTTTCCTTAAGTCTGCAGACACTTTCCCATTCACCCACCCATGACAGCTTTTAAGTCTCTAAATCTTAACGCTGACTCTACTATAGTATGGTTTCCTAAGAATCCATGCAGGGCAGATGGGGTTGGCGGAGGGAGAGTCCATATATGGATTGGATGGAAACTCCTGAAATGTTCTGAGCCAAACAGGCTACACCTGAGTTTAGAAGAACACGTTGTTTTCTCCTCCACCAAGAGATTGCAAACTTTGGTCTCAGGGCAGTTGGCCTTCACTGGTGTTGGTTTAAAATTATTATTTAATTGCTGCCTCCTTTATGCTTTGTCTGAGAACTAAACAAAACCCAAAGCCAGCTCCTTGAGCTGGTGACATTTAGAACCAGAGAGATTTCTCAGGGAAACAAATTTTAAGCTGCACTTGTGGATAGATGGAAAGGAAAGCACACACAGACACCCCTCCCTGTCTAATACACAGACTCATGGCTCATTGATTCAGGGCTGTACATTTGCTTGGTTTTCTTTTACGCATCCATGTCTTCTAAGCTTTCAAATGGAATGTCTTCCACGAAGGAAATAATGCATGAGAAGAAACATACATGCACACACCCATCCCCCACCCCAATTTCTGTAGGGGCGGAGGGATGTGTGTGGGTGAGGAGAATGAGAGTGTGAAATCAAAAGGATGATTAAGAGAATTTGACAAAGAAAACGACTTCTTCCACCCATTTAACAGCCACATTAATTCACTTGGATGATCAAATGCAAAAGACAAAGAGAATTACAACCCTTTCCAGGCCAAGAAAGAGTAATTATTCAGAGGAAAAGCTTGGCAAAATGAGGAAGAAACCAAGCAAAAAGTGCAAGAGAGAGAGGGAGACAGAAAAAGGGAGAGAGAGACACACACACACACACATACACACACACACACACACACACACACACACACACAGAAGAACAAAAAAATCCAAGTTAGACCACAGTGTTTGGGCAGGTTTTGTACATTTTGCCTCCTCTTAGTTTGAAAGGAAACAAAAATAGAAAGAAAAAAGTCAAAGTTTTCATTTTAACAAGTAATGGAAAACTAGTGGTTGTGATAATCCTTGGTCTCCCCTTCACAGTGGTTCTGTGCCATTTTGCTGGTAGAAGTAACAGAGGTCAGCTGAGGAAAGGGTGAATTCTCAAGACTGTGCATGTGGGAGCTTGTGTCATTCTGTACAGACTGTTCCTATTTAAGTACTGGGTTTTATTTTTAAAAGCTCTGCTGTCCCCTGATAGAAGGAGGGAGTGGAAGTGGGAAGAGGTAATGTGTGAACAAGGTTAGAAGCAGAAAGGAAAAGGAATGAGAAAAAAAGATAAGTCCAATTTTCTTTGGAAGTGTATTGTATTGTTAGGCTTGCCTGGCTCTGTTTCAGGGACTCAATTGAAAGTGAATTTCTCTTATTGAATTCCATCCAGAGAGATCATAACCTCAAAAGGCTACTATGACCCAGAGGGCTTCATATGGAATCATTTGTGCATGACTCTCGAAATGCAAGGAGTCACAATTGTCATTTGACAACATGGGACCATAAGGCCAGCTCCTTTCAGGACAGGGGAATTGTTGACATAATCTGGCCCTTGGTCCCCTTCAGAGTGACCAGTCTTTCCATTTCTTGTGCTTTTTTGCTCAGCAGGTGCAGCAGCAGAAAAAAAAAAAAAATCAGGGAGTTTCCCAGAACCACAGCTAACCGCCACCCCCTACCCCACCAAAAAATAAAAATAAAAAAAAAAATTGCTCTGGCTAATTTAAACATCAAATGCTTGCTCTGTACAAGAAAATAAGGGATATAGGTCATGATACAGGTCTTCCGAGTCTTTGGAACTAAGTTCATCTTTTTTAGCCAAAAGAGGCAGTTAAAATATAACAACCCTCCACAAAACTCATAGAAACCAAAACAGAGGCTAAATGAAGATACTAAGAGATGGGCTAAGACTTTGGGAAAGGAGGGGAAAAAAATCAAAGCTGACTCTTTGATTTGTCTGGGTAGTTTCTTCTTCTTTTGAACTGGCACAGCAAGGAGGCTTGCATGATGTGAACGATAACAGTGGCTTTTGAAATGTTTCCCACTCTATCTCCTTTTCCTTCTTTTTATCCATTCCCTTCTTCCTCTTTAACCTTCTCATTCCATTCATTGCAGCCTGTATTCCTTCTTCTTTTTCTCCCTTCCTTTCAGCATTAAGTAGTGGGAGTTGCTTCCGAAGCTTAGCTCTGATAATAAACCTCTTGTGTGGTGACTCCATTTATTCTTAGATACACACAACCTGTTTTGAATAGGGCTATGGAGAGAAACTCAAATAGAATTAACCATTCTTTTCAGTGGTTGTTGAATACCAGCTTTCGTTCTCAAAATCAAGTTTCAATGACTGGTTTCTTTTGAACAAAGTGCAAAGGAATTTAGAATAATAAGTGTAACAAGATGGAGAAATTTTTATGCACCAGTATTCTTCTTGAGAAAAGCACTGTATGCGTTTTGGGAGAATGACTTTGATAAACCACTTTGGCTGGGGATTAAGGTCCCAAAGTATACTAAAGTAACAAAAGATGGTCACTAAACTGCCTTTGAAGGAGGGTAGGTCCTGTTACTTGGGGAGTCCTTTGTTTTGCTGAATTCAGTGATTAGTGTGATAGGGCAGTCTGGAAGAGGAAGAGGAGGAGGAGGAGGAGCAGGAGGAGGAGGAGGAGGAGGAGCCTGAAGGAGAAAATTGGGGATGTTGAAGGGAGAGAATGTGGGAAAAGGAGAGAGGACAAGCAAAAGAGAAACCCCAAAGGTCTTCATAGCTAAGGTGTGTATATGAGTTATGTTTAACTTTTAATAATGAAAATCTGAAACATATTAAAAAATAGAATACTATAATGAACCCTGCCACATGCACATTCCTGGCCAAATTCTTATTACATTTGTATGTTCAATGTGCTTCTTCCTCTCTCTTATTTTGAAGCAAATCCAAGAGGAACTCAGAAGGAAAGAAATGTTCAATGGAATTTTTAAAGTTGCTTGCTGTGATCTGTTTCATACCTTGTGCAAGGCCTTCCGTAAAGAGTACCTTGGTCACTTATACTTAAGTGAATAGTTTGGTCTCTCTTTGTTTTAAACTTTTATTTTAGGTTCGGGGGTACATGTGAAGATGTGTTACATAGGCAAACTCGTGTCACAGGGGTTTGTTGTACAGATTATTTCATCACCAGGTATTAAGCCCAGTCAGTACCCAAGAGCTATCTTTTCTGCTCCTTTCCCTCCCACCCACCCTCCACCTTCAAGTAGACCCCAGTGTCTGCTGTTTCCTTCTTTGTGTTCATTAGTTCTCATCATTTAGCTCTCACTTATAAGTCAGAACATGTGGTATTTGGTTCTGTGTTCCTGTACTAGTTTGCTAAGGATAATAGCCTCCAGCTCTACCCATGTTCCTGCAAAAGACATGATCTCATTCTTTCTTTATGGCTGCATAGTATTCCATGGTGTATATTACCATATTTTCTTTATCCAATCTGTCATTGATGGGCATTTAGGTTGATTCTGTGTCTTTGCTATTGTGAATAGTGCTGCAATGAACATTCACGTGATTGTGTCTTTATGATAGAATGATTTATATCCCCCTGGGTATATTCTCAGTAGTGGGATTGCTGGGTTGAAGGGTGATTCTGCTTTGAGCCCTTTGAGGAATTGCCATACTGCTTTCCACGATGGTTGAACTAATTTACACTCCCACCAACAGTGTATAAGCATTCCTTTTTCTCCACAACCTTGCCAGCATCTGTTATTTTTTGACTTTTTAATAATAGCCATTCTGACTGGTATGAGATGGTATCTCATTGTAGTTTTAATTTGCATTTCTCTAATGATCAGTGATATTGAGCTTTGTTTCATATGCTTGTTGGCCACATGTATGTCTTCTTTTGAAAATTGTCTGTTCATTTCCTTTGCCTGCTTTTTAATGTAGTTGTTTGTTTTTCTCTTGTAAATTTGTTTAAATTCCTTACGGATGCTGGATATTAGACCTCTGTCAGATGCATAGTTTGCAAATATTTTCTCTATTCTGTAGGTTGTCTGTTTACTCTGTTGATAGTTTCTTTTCCTTTGCAGAAACTCTTAAGTATAATTAGATCCTATTTCTCAATTTTTGCTTTTGTCGCAATTGCTTTTAGTGTTGTTGTCATGAAATTTTTGCCTGTTCCTATGTCCAGGATGGTATTGCCTAGGTTGTCTTCCAGATTTTTATAGTTTTAGGACTTGCATTTAAGTCTTTAATCCATCTCGAGTTGGTTTTTGTATATGGTGTAAGGAAGGTATACAATCTTCTGTATATGGCTAGCTAGTTAACCCTGCACCATTTATTCAATAGGGAGTCTTTTACCCATTGCTTGTTTTTGTCAGCTTTGTCAAAGATCAGATGGTCGTAAGTGTGTGGTCTTTCTTCTGGGCTCTCTATTCTGTGCCATTGTTCTATGTGTCTGTTTTTGTACAAGTACCACGCTGTTTTGGTTACTGTAGCCTTATAGTATACTTTGAAGTTGGGTAATGTGATACCTCCAGCTTTGTTCTTTTTGCTTAGAATTGCCTTGGCTATTTGAGATCTTTTTTGGTTTTATATGAATTTTAAAGCAGCTTGTTCTAGTTCTGTAAAGAATGTCATTATAGTTTGATAGGAATAGCATTGAATCTGTAAATTGCTTTAGGCAGTATGGCCATTTTAATGATATTGATTCTTCCTTTCCATGAGCATGGAGTGTTTTTCCATTTGTTTGTGTCTTCTCATATTTCTTTGAGCAGTGTTTTGTAATTCTCATTTTAGAGATATTTCACCTCCCTGGTTAGCTGTATTCCTAGGCATTTTATTCTTTTCCTGGCAGTTGTGAATGGGATTGCCTTTCTGATTTGGCTCTCAGCTTGGCTGCTATTGATGTATAGGAATGCCAGTTATTTTTGTATATGGATTTTGTATCCTGAAATTTTGCTGAAGTTTTATCAGCTGAAGGAGCTTTTGCGCTGAACTATGAGGTTTTCTAGATATAGAATCATGTCATCTGCAAACAGAGATAGTTTTGCTTACTCTCTTACTATCTGGATAGATTGGTCTTTGAGGGTATTAAGAACACGCTCTTCTGCATCATGGTTTAAGCAAGTTGAAAACAGTTAACAGCAAATGTGGATCCAGGACCTGGGTGATGAGGATCAGCTGACAGATGGAAGTTCTATAAATATTACAGATTTCAGCAAAGGAGAAAAATACGACTTAAAAACAAAATGTTAAAACATGTGTAGACAAGTACCTTTGGAATTTTTCTACTATCCACAATTTTAGATATACCTTCAAGTGTCTATTTACTAAATGAAGTGGTTCGATGATGTGGATAGTACACTTGATTGAAAGTTAGATTCTTTCATGACTCAGTCATGAGCTGTTGGTCAAATCATCCATTGCTCTGGCTTGGTTGTTTTATTAATACCTGGCCTGTCTAATTCTCAAGGTTGTGACAAGCAATTTTGGGAAATGCAGGCAAAAATGTTTTTAAAGTATGGTGCTTTATAAAAGTGAACTAGAGTGTTAATGTTATTGAAAAAGGGCAGTGTAAGATTCTCCCATCTATACTCTGGGCCAAAAGAACCAACTTCATTTTTTAGGTTCTCAGGTTTTAACATAGGATTCCACATTTAGGATCTGAGGTCTTAACAAAAGAATTTACAGTGACACTCTTGGCTTCATCTTTGGACCACGCTTTCCTGGGGACTCTGATTCAATCTTTACTCAGAAGCCATTTCTTAATTTTAACATGATTTGCCATCTGAAGAGGCTGGGAATATTCAAAACCGGCAAGTCTTGGTACCCTTTGTTTTAATTGTTCTTCTTTGAGGTCATCATTTCCTCTTGCATTTTACTGTAAGTAGTAAAAAGGAACCACGTAGTACCTTCAGCACTCTGGCTAAAAATTGCCTTAGCTAGCCACTTCATTAGTTACATGTTCTACCTTCCACATTACTACAGGTGATAGTGTTGCTAAACTCTGCCACTACATAAGGATGATATTTTTGCCCATTCCTAAAAGGGTTCTCTCACCTTCTTTACTAGTAACCTTCCCAGAGTCCAAAATTCTTCAAATAGCCTGTTCAAGGAACTTTAAGCTTTTGCTAACATTCTCCTTTAAGTCCTACAGCTTTGTAGCTTCTGTCCACTGCCTGGTTCTAAAGCCACTCACATATTTTTGGTTTTTGTTACAATGGAACCTCACTTCCAGGTATGAAAATATGTATTTTGATATAGATATAGATATACACAGAATATCTGTTCTGGTTCCAGACCACATGTTTCTATATTTATGTCTATCTGTATCTATAACTATATAGATATGTATTAGTTATCTAGTGCTGAACAGCAAATTCCAAAACTTAGCGGCTTAAAACAATAAACATTGTCTCATAATATTTGCGGTTCAGGAATCTGGGAGCAGCTTAGCTGGGTTGTTTTGGCTCATGGTCTCTCACAAAGCTGCAGGCAAGATGTCAATGGAGCTGCAATCACCTGAGGCTCGACTGGGCTAGAGGATCTTCTTCCTTGCTCATATGTGTGGCGGTTGGCTGGAGGTTTCAGTTCCTTGCTATGTGGGCCTTTCTGTAGCCTGCTCATGACATGGCAGTTGGCTTTCCTTAGAGCAAGGGATCTGAGAGCACAAGAGAACACTGCCGCACTGCCTTTTGTGACCTATTCTGAGACACACAGTTACTTCTGCCTTATTCTAGTCATTAGAAGTGAGTCCTGAAGATCAGCCAACACTCAATGAGAAAGATTCCCAAGAGAATGAACACCAGGCCGACTACCACATCTTCTACGTGCAGGAACTGTGCTTTTAGAGATACCACAGCAAGTGAGATGTAATCCCTGTCTTTAAGGAAGTTCACATTGTGGGAAATATAGAGAAATAGACCAGAAGTATCGCAAGTACCATGACAAAGTTATGGCACCTAGGCTATGTGGTCACAGAGGCAGGGGACTGTACTTAGACCAGGAATGAAGCCTTTTGTATGTGAGGTGTTAAGCCTTGAGCTTGCCAGATCAATAAATGGGTGAAATTTATGCCAAGAAGAGAGGAGAACATCTGCAAAGGGAGAAGTGTTGCCCTCTGAGGAAGTCCCAATCACTTAATATGGCTGGAGGCAGGGTGAGTAGTGAGAGGGGATGGATATTGAAGCAGGAGAGGTAGGAAGAGGCCAGATTTTGAGGGAGCTCATGTGGGAAATTCAGGTTCTGGAACCTTGCCCTGAAGGCTACTGGGGGGATCTGGAGGATTGTGAACATTTGTGTGGTATCTCCCATTGTGTCAAGTAGAAAATATTGAAGACAGTGACCTTGGTTTCCAAAAGTTTACAATTTAGACTGAAAAGTAAAACATGTGCACCATTAACTGCATTTGAAGGTGATTCCTGACAAGTATCCTGTGAAAAGTACAGACTAGAAGAAGTATAGAAATAAACGGAGATCAACTTTTTTTTTTTTTTTTTTTTTT
>NW_012115599.1:6001073-6010270 GCF_000951035.1 Colobus angolensis palliatus
TTTTTTTTGAGATGGAGTCTCGCTCTGTCGCCCATGCTGGAGTGCAGCGGCACGATCTTGGCTCACTGCAAGTTCTGCCTCCCAGGTTCAAGCCATTCTCCTGCCTCAGCCTCCTGAGCAGCTGAGACTACAGGTACCTGCCACCACACCTGGCTAATTTTTTGCATTTTTAGTAGAGACGGGGTTTCACTGTGGTAGCCAGGATGGTCTTGATCTCCTGACCTTGTGATCCACCCGCCTCAGCCTCCCAAAGTGCTAGGATTACAGGCATGAGCCACCACGCCCGGCCTTTTTTTTTATATGAGATGGAGTCTCACTCTGTCTCCCAGGCTGGCGTGTAGTGGGACAATCTCAGCTCACTATGACTTCCACCTCCTGGGCTCAAGTGACTGTCTTGCCTCAGTCTCCTGAGTAGCTGAGATTACAGGTGCCCGCCACCACGCTCAGCTCATTTTTGTATTTTTAGAAGAGACGGGGTTTCACCATGTTGGCCAGGCTGGTATCAAACTCCTGACTCAAATGATCCACCCACCTCAGCCTCCCAAAGAGATCGATCACCTTCTGAAGGCATCATCAGTGAGGTTTCATGGAGGAGGTAGAATCTGACTCTTAAGATATGCTTGGGTTTTTGTTTTTGTTTTGTTTTGTTTTGTTTTTGAGATGGAGTCTCGTTCTGTTGTCCAGGCTGGAGTACAGTGGTGCGATCTTGGCTCACTGCAGCCTCTGCCTCCTGGGTTCAGGCGATTCTCATGCTTCAACCTCCCGAGTAGCTGGGATTACAGGCATGCATCACCACATCCAGCTAATTTTTGTATTTTTAGTGGAGACGAGATTTTGCCATGTTGGCCAGGCTAGTCTCAAACTCCTGACCTCAAGTGTCAAGTGCTCTGCCCGCCTTGGCCTCCCAAAGTGCTGGGATTACAGGCATGAACCACCATGCCTGGCAGGGGTTTGTTCATAGAGATGGGGTGGAAGAACCATTCCAGATGGAAGCAGGAGAGGAAGAGTCATGATGGGACAATAAGTGGTCCAGTGTGGATAAAAAAAGGGTTTTGTGTGGGAGAATGACAGTATAGGGAAAGGAAGAAACAGATTATAGAAGACCTTAAATACCAGGGAGATTATAGAAGACCTTAAATACCAGATTATAGAAGACCCTCAAACCAGGGAGTTTGAACCATGCTCAGGGAGCAATAGGGAACCATTGATGACATTTGAGTTAGGGGTGTTTGAGTCAGGATTATAGTGACTAATCCTTTGTTTCACACAGGAAGATGCTGTGAAACAGGTAAGCATCCTTTCCTTGCAACATTCAAGGGGGTCAGGAAGAGAAGGATCTGGAATATAGGCCTCAGGACTCAAAGTCTGGTGATCCTCCTGCTCCCTGCTGTGCCCTCCTCCAGGAGGACAAGCTTAGAGCCCAGTCATAGTTTGGGGTCCTAGGTAACAGGACTTGAGTCCCACCAAGGGAAACATTCTCTCAGGCGTGGTGTTTTCAGGGCTTGTCTGATCATCACTTAGCATTGTGTATAATTAATGGAGCTCACAGATGTTTGGCAGGAGAAGTTAATCAGCTATTAATCACCAAAGAGCCACTCTTAGTGTTTATGGAGTTGAAAGAATGTCTGTTATAATTGAAATTGTAGTTGTTTACTGAGCTTGAGTGGAGGGAAGGGCCAAGGGCAGACAGCCAGTGGGTCTCCCTTTAGCAAGTTTTGGCAGAGGTGCCTTGGGGTTTGTTCAGCTGCTGTTAAGTAAGAAAGGTGCAACTGTTATTTTCCTGACTTTGTGAGTGTCTAGAGAAGGCTGACTTCAGGAAGGAGAAAAGAAAAAGGTGGGCACGTGGTATGCTGTGATGAACCATACACTAGGCATGCCAGGGAGTTGGTATTCTTGTTCCAGCTCTATGTGGTCATGCCACACTGGCTAAATCTGTTAACTTCCTGGGACTCAGTGTTCTTATTTTTAAAATCAGACATTTTGACTAGGCTTAGGATTCCCAAAAGCTCTTTCTTACACCACAAGGCCCAACAGATGCTTTAGTGAACAATGGCACCCTGTGGAATGAATTTGGTAACACCATTTACTACCCAGGCCTCTTGGAGATTCATGATGGACACCAGAATATTAAAAGAGTAAGATGTGGTTAAACAACAAAACAAAAAATTTGTTTAGCCCAACAACTACCCAGATGTTTTTGATTACAGCACCCTTTGTTTATTAAACATCTAAAGGAACTGGCAGAATGTGTTCCTGAGTCTGACATCTGTCTGTATTTTTGGTTTTTGATTCAGTTTCATTACTAGACGTAGGCTTTCTTTTTAGAAGTATTCTTGAGGGCTCTTGGTAAACTTCATAACCGGCCTGCCTGTCTGTTGCCCTCAACATGGTTTCCTGCATCATAAATGCATTTGGGCAGACTTCTTCCTGACGTTGCAGCTGACTCACGGTGACAGTAGATGAGCCCTGAAAACACCAAGCCTGAGAGAATTTTTCCCCTGCTGGGACTCACGGCCTGTTACATAGGACCCCAAACTATGACTGGACTGTAAGCTGGTCCTCTGGACTGTGTCTCTCCAGGCTGTCTAGCTCTTTTCCTGCCATTCACATCTTCATGTGGAAGTGGACTACCATGTCAGCCAGGGTTATCTTTTGCTATATAAAAGGTGAGTATTTGTAACTTGGTGGGAGTTGGATATGAAGATCATTTGAAACGCTGGCTGTATCACTTTAGTGGATTTAATTCTGATTCCTAAATGACAACTGTCTTAGTCCATTTTCTGCTGCTATAACAGAATATCACAGGCAGGGTAACTTATAAAAAATACATTTGGTTCATGGTTCTGGAAGCTGGGACATCCAAGAGCATGGCACTGGCATCTGGTAAGGATTAGCCCATGGTGTCAAACAAAAAGCAGAAGTGGCACACAAGATGGGGAGAAACTGGACCAAACTTATCCTCTTATCAGGAGACCACTTAATCTATAACTAAGCCACGCCCAGGATAATGACATCAGCTCCTTTATATGGTGGAGCCCTCATGGCCTAATCACCTCCCAAAGGCCTCAATTCTTTATTTATTTATTTATTTTTTTTGAGACAGGGTCTCACTCTGTCACCCAGGCTGGAGTGCAGTGGTGCAATCTTGGCTCACCACAACCTCTGCCTCCCATGCTCAAGCGATTCTCCTGCTTCAGCTTCCTGAGTAGCTGGGATTACAGGTACGTGCCACCACGCCTGGCTATTTTTTGTATTTTTACTAGAGACAGGATTTCACTATGTTGGCAAGGCTGGTCTCGAACTCCTAACCTCAAATGATCCACCTGCCTCGGCCTCCCAAAGTGCTGCAGGAATAATTCAGAAAACCAGAAGGAAGCTGGCCTGACCTCAATTCTTTTTTTAAAAATTTAATTTATTTTTTTTAAATTATACTCTTTAAGTTCTGGGTTACATGTGCAGAACGTGCAGTTTTGTTATGTAGGTATACATGTGCCATGGGTGGTTTGCTGCACCCATCAACCCATCACCTATATTAGGTGTTTCTCCTAATGTTATCCCTCCCCTAGCCGCCCCCCCCCCACAGGCCCCAATGTGTGATGTTCCCCTCCCTGTGTCCATGTGTTCTCATTGTTCAACTCCCACTTATGAGTGAGAACATGTGGTGTTTGGTTTTCTGATCTTGTGATAGTTTGCTGAGAATGATGGTTTCCGGCTTCATCCATGTCCCTGCAAAGGACATGAACTCATCCTTTTTATGGCTGCATAGTATTCCATGGTGTATATGTGCCACATTTTCTTAATCCAGTCTATCGTTGATGGACATTTGGGTTGGTTCCAAGTCTTTGCTATTGTGAATAGTGCTGCAATAAACATATATGTGCATGTGTCTTTATAGTAGAATGATTAATAATCCTTTGGGTATATTCCCAGTAATGAGATTGCTGTGTAAAATAGTATTTCTAGTTCTAGATCCTTGAGGAATCGCCACACTGTCTTCTACAATGGTTGAACTAATTTACACTCCCACCAACAGTGTAAAAGTGTTCCTATTTCTCCACAATCCCTCTAAAATCTGTTGTTTCCTGATTTTTTAATGATTGCCATTCTAACGGGTGTGAGATGGTGTCTCATTGTAGTTTTGATTTGCATTTCTCTAATGACCAGTGATGATGAACATTTTTTTCATGTGTCTGTTTCCTGCATAAATGTCTTCTTTTGAGAAGTTCATATACTTTGCCCATTTTTTGATGGGGTTGGGCCGAGACGGGCGGATCACAAGGTCAGGAGATCGAGACCATCCTGTCTAACACGGTGAAACCCTGTCTCTACTAACAAAATACAAAAAAACTAGCCGGGCGAGGTGGCGGGCACCTGTAGTCCCAGCTGCTCGGGAGGCTGAGGCAGGAGAATGGCGTGAACCCGGGAGGCGGAGCTTGCAGTGAGCTGAGATCGCGCCACTGCACTCCAGCCTGGGCGACAGAGCGAGACTCCGTCTCAAAAAAAAAAAAAAAAAGAAAGAAAAATGTCTGTTCATATACTTTGCCCATTTTTTGATGGGGTTGTTAGCTTTTTTTCTTGTAAATTTGTTTAAGTTCTTTGTAGATTCTGGATATTATCCCTCTGTCAGATGGATAGGTTGCAAAAATTTTCTCCCATTCTGTAGGTTGCCTGTTCACTCTGATGATAGTTTCTTTTGCTGTGCAGAGCTCTTTAGTTTAATTAGATTCCATTTGTCAATTTTGGCTTTTGTTGCCATTGTTTTGGTGTTTTAGTCATGAAGTCTTTGCCCATGCCTATGTCCTAAATGGTATTGCTCAGGTTTTCTTCTAGGATTTTTATGGTCCTAGGTCTCACGTTTAAGTCTTTGATCCATCTTGGGTTGATTTCTGTATAAGGTGTAAGGAAGGGTCCAGTTTCAGTTTTCTGCATATGGCTAGCCAGTTTTCCCAACACCATTTATTAAATAGGGAATCTTTCCCCCATTGCTTGTGTGTGTCAGGTTTGTCAAAGATCAGATAGTGGTAGATGTGTGGTGTTATTTCTGAGGCCTCCATTCTGTTCCATTGATCTATATATCTGTTTTGGTACCAGTACCATGCTGTTTTGTTTACTGTAGCCTTGTAGTAAAGTTTGAAGTCAGGTAGTGTGATGCCTCTAGCTTTGTTCTTCTTGCCCAGGATTGTCTTGGCTATGCTAAAATCTCTCAATAAACTAGGTATCGATGGAATGTGTCTCAACATGATAAGAGCTATTTATGACAAACCCACAGCCAATATCATACTGAATGGGCAAAAACTGGAAGCATTCCCTTTGAAAACTGGCATGAGACAAGGATGCCCTCTCTCACCACTCCTATTCAACACAGTATTGGAAGTTCTGGCCAGGGCAATCAGGCAAGAGAAAGAAATAAAGGTATCCAAATAGGAAGAGAGGAAGTCAAATTGTCTCTGTTTGCAGATGACGTGATTGTATATTTAGAAAACCCCATCGTCTCAGTCCAAAATCTCCTTAAGCTGATAAGCAACTTCAGCAAAGTCTCAGGTTACAAAATCAGTGTGCAAAGACCAGAAGCATTCCTATACAACAATAACAGACAAACAGAGAGCCAAATCATGAGTGAACTCCCATTCACAATTGCTACTAAGAGAATAAAATACCTACAACTTATAAGGGATGTGAAGGACCTCTTCAAGGAGAACTACAAGCCACTGCTGAAGGAAATAAGAGAGGACACAAACAAATAGAAGAACATTCCATGCTCATGGATAGGAAGAATCAATATCATGAAAATGGCCTTATTGCCCAAAGTAATTTATAGATTCGATGCCATCCCCATCAAGCTACCACTGACGTTCTTCACAGAATTAGGAAAAACTACTTTAAACTTCATATGGAACAAAAAATGGCCTCAATTCTTAATACTGTAACAATGACAGCCAAGATTCCAACACCTGAACTTTTGAGGGACACATCGAAACTATAACATTTCATCCCTGGCTCCCCAAAGCTTATGTTTTTCTCACATACAAAATCCATCATTCCATCCAAATAGACCCAGAGTCTTCACCTGTCCCAGCATCAACTCAAATCTCCAAAGTCAAGCCAGGAATGATGATGTATCCCTGCAATGCCAGCTACTCAGGAAGCTGAGGTTGGAGGATCACTTGAACTCTGGAATTAGAAACCAGCCTGTGCAACGTAGTGAGACCTTGTCTCTTAACAAAAGCAACTCCCCTCCAAAAAAAAAAAAACACAAAAAATAAAACCAAAGTCTCATCTAAATCAATAAGAGTGAGACTCAAGGTGTGATTTATCCTGAGGCAAATTGCTTTCAACTGATAGCCTGTGAAATTAAGCAAGCTATCTACTTCCAAAATACAATGGTGGGATAGACATAGGATGGACATTCCCATGCCAAAAGGGAGAAAAAGGCAAGCAAAAATGGGTAGCTGGTTCCAGGTAAGTTCAAAACCTAACAGAGAAACCACGATTAAGTCTTAAAGCTGGAGAATAAACTCCTTTGACCCCATGTTCCATCTCCTAGATACACTGGGGTGGAGTTGGGCTCCCAAGTCCTCCCAGGCAGCCTTGCCCCTGTGGCTTTACTGGGCTTATCCCACTCATCAGCTCTCATGAGTTGGAGTCTCATGCTTGCAACTTTTCTGGGCTGGAGTTGTATGCTGGTGGCTCTGCTGTTCTGTGGTCTTGGAGACTGTGCAACTCCCACGGTATCAGTAGGCATTGCATTAGTAGAGACTCTCTGTATTGGCTCTGTCTCTGTGGCAGGTTTGTGCCTGGGCTTCTAGGCAGTCTGTGGCATCTTTTGAAATTTAGAGGGAGGTAGCCATGCCCCCATAGCTCTTGTTTTCTGCACATCTGCAGAATTAACACCACATGGATGCTGCCAAGGCCTACAGCTTGTACCTTCCAGAGAGTCAGGTCAAGCCACACCTGGGCCCACTTGAGCAACAGTTGGGTCAGCCAGAGAGTGCTGCAACAGGATGTGGGGAGCTGAGTCCTGAGGTGGCTCTGGGCAGGGAGCCCTTGAAAGGCACAGGCCCTTCCTGGAAAGCATTCTTCCCTCCTGTGCCTCCAGGCTTGCAATGGGAGGTATAGCCTCAAAGATCTCTGACTAGCCTTTGGGGTCTTTCTCCCATTATATTGATGAATAGTATCTTCTATCTATGGTAATCTCTTTAGCAAATGGTCACTTGACCATATCCTTGGTTTGCTCTCCTAAAGACCCCTTTTCACTCTACATGGCCAGGCTATGGATTTTCCAAGTCTTTTTGTTCTGCTTCTCTTTTAATTGTAAATTTCATGTTTAAGTCATTCCTTTTCTCTTGCATCTGACCATATGCAGTTAAGAGTAGCCATACAAGAGCCTGAATGTTTTATTGCTTAGATATTTCTTCCACCAGATATTCCAGCTCATTGCTCTTAAGTTCTGCATACCCTAAAGCCCTTGGACAGTGACACAATTCAGGCAAGGTCTTTGCTACTGTATCATAAGGATGGCCTTTACTTCAGTTTCCAATACCTTGTTTCTCATTTTCATCTGGGACCTCATAGAAATGAACTTTACTATCCATATTTCTACCAGCATTCTGATCATGACCACTTAAGTAATCTCTAAGAAGATTCAGACTTTCCCTATAGCTCTCTTCTTCTGAGTTCTCACCAGAATCACCCATAACACTCCGTTCATGGCAATCTAGTTTTTTTCTAACCTGCTCCTCCAAATTCTTCCAGTCCCTACCCATTTCCCAGTTTCAAAGATGCTTCCACATTTTCAGGTATTTGTTTTAGCAACAACTCTACTCCTCAGTACCAATTTTCTGTCTTAGTTAGTTTCCTGCTACTATAACAGAATAATACCACAGGTTGGGTAATGTATAAAAAAACAAAAATTTATTTGGCTCATGGTTCTAGAGGCTGGGAAGTCCAAGAGCATGGTCCCAGCATCTGGTGAGAGACAGCCCTTGGCAGAAGGCAAAGGAGGAAGCAAGTACACGAGACACACACAGAGAGAAATAGGAATTGAACTTATCCTTTATTAGGAGCCCACTCCTCTGATAACTCATTCTAGCAATAAGGGCATTAATCACTTTTTGAAGGTGGTGCCCTCATGGCTCAATCACTTTCTAAAGGTCCTGCCTCTTAATATGTTACAATGGCAACCAAATTTTTAATACATTAACTTTTGGGGGACACATTCAAACCGCATCAGTTATCTTACCTTGTAAATTTACTGTTTAATTCAAGATACCTCTAGCATTCTAATTCTTCAATTATACAAAGAGAACCTATGTATTTGGGAAAATTAGCACAATCCTGTTAGACTACAGGGTCTTATTCTTTTAGCCTTCTTGTCATCTCAGAATTTATTGTTACAATCCAAAGAATTACTGTAGTTTTGCAGTGGGAATATGCCTTTTTTGGAGGCTGAATGTAAATTAGCAGAATGAGGCAGCACTCTGTGTAACTGTTAAGATCTATTAGTCATGTTAGAGACCATTGATCTTGTGAGAAATTAGCTAGAGCTATAGAGATCCATGTGAAGAAAAAGGTTTGCAAAAATATCCAGTGGCTCATCTTTCCTAACTTTTATGATGAATTTTTGGGCAAGAATTTTCAAGGAGGAGAAAAAGATTATGAAATTATCTGAGCCATAGGTAACAACATCTGGTTACTGATTTTTATTCAAGAAAATTCAAAGTCATATATAATTGCTGATAAAATATGGTGGAGCTATATGTTTCATCCCTGTCTGACAAGGAAAAATATGTTTGGTTATAACCATATAGTTTACCTAAGCATGTGCCATCACAAACTCAAATTCTTAAACCAAATTTATTATTGGCTTAGTTATATGTGTTGAGAAGTAAAATGAGTGGTCATACTGTAATGAGACGATCTATTAACCATGCAGCACCTCATAACTTTATATTCACATCTCGTTTATTTTTTATTTTTTAAATTTATTTTTTTAAACTTATTTTTTCCAAGAGAGAGTCTTGCTCTGTTGCCCAGGCTGGAATGCAGTAGGACTATCTCAGCTCACTGCAACCTCCCCCTCCCGGGTTCAAGGAATTCTGCTGCCTCAGCCTCCAGAGTAGCTGGGATTACAAGCACGTGTTACCACGACCGGCTAATTTTTGTATTTTTAGTAGAGAGACGGGTTTTTTTTTTTTTTT
>NW_012115599.1:6010575-6055729 GCF_000951035.1 Colobus angolensis palliatus
ACCGCGCCCGGCCGGTTTTTTTTTTTTTTTAACCATGTTGGCCAGGCTGGTCTTGAACTCCTCACCTGGTGATCCACCCACCTTGGACTCCCAAAGCCCTGGGATTACAGGCGTGAACCACTGTGCCTGGCCTACATTCACATCTCTTATGTTGCTTGAAGATTTTTTTTTTTTTTAATTTCTTGTGTCTATAGAATTCTTTTAGTCCATTGCCTGAGTGAATAGTTCTGAGCTCGTTTATCTTAGACACTGAAATGATAATGTGATAATACTTTTTACATTGTTGGAACCCTGTTATATACCAAACAATATATTCACTCATTTCACCCAGACTGTCAACTTCAGCTCTGTAGAGACTGCTGACTTGTCAGTAATGGATTCTTGCTGTAGTCAGTTCACCTTCCTGAGATTCTATATCATGATGTCAAATAAAGGAGCTGGTTTAGATGGTCTCTGAGGTTCCTTGTAGTCCTAACTTTCTGTGACTCTGAGAAAAGAAAATACCAAAAATACTACTTTAACTTCATCTCCAAAGAGCAGGTAGAAAATTGGCCTTAATATGGTAATGGAAATGATTAAAACAGCCTTTGAAAAATAGCTCTTTCAAGGTCTGGTCTAATTGGTCTTTCTCAAGCATCCATTGGAAACGATCTTGCCCCTGTATTTCTTGAAGCAAAGATGTCTTTGTCATGACGGGCCCTGATATCATACCACATTTGAGTTCGGATTCCAACCAACTGGCTTCGTGACTTAAGGAAGGTTACTTAAGCTATCTGAACCTCAGTTTCCTCATTTGTGGAATGTGGCTAGTACTAGCATTTGTCTCACTGTGTTGCTGTTAAGCATTCAATGAGTTAATCTATGCAAAGAGCTCAGCAGGGTGCTTGGCACAGAGTGAGCTCTCAACATACCTTGGCTATAATTCCTTTGTGTGGGTCTTGCTTAGGTAACTGCACTTGGATTTGTCTTTTTCTGGGAACATTTAGCTCCCATCTTTGTGATCATCCAGAGTCCTCTGGGCTTCTTTACTTGACTACAGCTTCCCTAGCATCCCTCTTGCCTTATGCCATCTACCCTCCACCTACACATGCACATACTCACACTTTTCTCTTGCTACATGCAAACTCTCGTACTGTTTCTTGAAGGTACAAACATTATCCTGACAGCATTTTCCTTGAAAGTACTGGTTACCAGTCCTTCTCCTAGGTGATAACTCTACTCCTTCTGATACTTCAAGTTAGCAAAATTGGGGCTTGCTTTATTCCTTTCAAAAGCATGAAGGTGATGTGAGGACCATGCTCACTTGGGGATACTTTCATCCAGGGGGGTGTGATCTGTGTCAAGAATAGATAGATGAATAGAAAGTTCATTACAGTTGCGTTATGTTATACCTTTTTTTCATTCCAATGTTTTGTCAAGGTACTTCTGTTCTTTTTTTTTTTTTTAAATCCAAAGCTGGTAAGTTCCAAACAGATCACTGGGGTCATGATGTTATCAGGGCTGGAAATCGGAAAGTTTTTCTCTTCCACATCTGGGGTTAGATAGAGCAATTGTTCCACCAAGAGAACAACAGAGAAATAGAGTTTTCTAGAGTGCTCCTTTCTTAGTCCTCCTATGACCACAGCCTACTCATTGCTGGTGGGAGCTGGAGTATCTCTACTAACATCTAAGCCAGGGGGTCCCAGATATTGGAATGTTATCACTCAGCTAAACAGATATAACACTGTAGGGGAATAATAATAATTCCCATAGGTTAGGTTCTGAAGGAGTTCAGAAAATGCCACCCCCAAACATGATGCTCCGGTGTGCTGATTACACTCAGCTGAGGCACATGGGGAAAGCAGATGCAGGCAGAAGCTTTCTCTAAGTTCCCCTTGTCTGCCTAAAGAGCATCCTCCAAGAGGAACTCAACTGTCATGAATTCCCTCCCTGGGAATTTCATCAATCAGGGTTTCTTGGCTGATCTCACAGAAGAGACTAGGGGTCAGCACCAGCCCAGGCCGACTTCGTCACAGGCTATCACCTATTCATTTTTTCCGGAATTCATTTGCTGTCTCCTAAGTTGCCTACATCACCCACATCCTCATCCCTATGAAGAGGGTATATAAGCTTCTAGATCTCATTTACTGAGTTTTGGGATATTCAGTTCTCTTTCATGTGATGCCCCTGTGCATGTAATAAATCTGTATACCTTTTCCCCTGTTAATCTGTCTACTGCCAGTTTATTCAGTAGACTCAATTATCAAACCCTCAGATGGTAGCGAGAAAGGTTTCCCTCCCCTACAGCTCTCTGTTGGAATGAACTCCTGCTATAATAGATTAACAAGAGAAAAACAAATTTATTAGCATGTATATTT
This sequence comes from Colobus angolensis palliatus, assembly GCF_000951035.1. NCBI lineage: Eukaryota > Metazoa > Chordata > Mammalia > Primates > Cercopithecidae > Colobus > Colobus angolensis. The sequence continues at coordinate 6,012,933 of NW_012115599.1, forward strand.
CATATATACATGGGAGACATTTATAAAAGCAGTAGTTGTTAAAGAAGTAGCTTTGAATTCCAGCTTATGTAGCATCTTCAACAAACAGTAGTCAACAATTTTTTGTTTTCTAGACAGGGTCCCACTCTGTGGCTTAGGCTGGAGTGCAGTGATGCAGTCCTAGCTCACTGCAGCTCAAATTTCTGGGTTCAAGTGATCCTCCTGTCTCAGCCTCCTGAGTAGCTAGAATAGTAAATTTTTAGAGAAGTGACAAGCCAAAGTAAAAGAACTTCGAATCTCTACAGGTGGCAACTTGGAAAAAGGCAACTGAATGGCAGATAAAGGCTGGTTAGTAAAATTTGTTACTGTAGATTTCCTCTTGTACCATCTCTAGGCTGATGAGGGTCTAAAGCTGTCTTCAGTGGTAAGCTTTGTTCTCCCACATAGAGAAATGGGCAGAATACTTTCTGTTCTTGTAAATCTGTGTCCTGCTTTGGGCTCATAGAGGGAGAACAGGGAGTTTTCCTGCATCTACTTCTTGTCTTAGGCTCCACAGTCCTTCATATTTGGGGGATATTCTGGTCTCCTACAATACAAAGGCAGCAGGTGTTAACTTTCAATTTTGCCAGTAAGGGCATTTACCAAAACCAAAAACAAGATGGAAAAAATAAACCCCCATTCAGGATCACAATTATCTCATGAAAGAAATGACTTTCTAATACCAAAAATTAGGACACATATAGTAGCAATTTTTAAAAATTTGAATAAGCCTAGTCTTATGAAAAATTAATTCAGTGTTTTTATTTTTAAGAATGTGCTCTGGACCGGGAAAACTATTAGTATGAGCTGGCATCTGTCTGTAGGCTGATATTTGAGGACCACATCTTTGATGTGTATAAGGACTCAAAAAGTGTAAGAGAAAAGACATGAGTAGGGGATCCATTGTCTTTAGGAAAAAATGGTACTCTGTTCTTCATCTTGATTGTTATATTTTTAGTCTCCAGTTCTTACCACTTAATTAAAGTATTTCAGAATAACACACTTGAAATAGTAGAAGAAAGTGTTTTCCATTGATAAAAAGGCTAATGACTTTTCTTCTGTTTATAGCGGAATGATTTGTTCCTAGCTCAGCTGGCCTCTGCAGTCCTTACAGAGAGAGTTCTTGCCTGTCTCCTGCTGGTGCCATTTGCATGCTAATCATTTCTGTAATTGATCTTCCGAGGTCCCTTCCAACCTTGGAGGAGGCAGCCTACTGCTGCTCTGAAATTAACTAAGGATTGCAGAGTGGGGCCTTGCTGGTGGGGGGCTGTGGCGCCAGCAGTCCCTCCGCACCAACTCTGCCCTGTGACCCTACCCTGGAGCGAGAATTCTGGTCAGTGTGCAGGTTAAGTGGCCTTTATTATAACGTCAAGCTCATGGTTTAGGTCAGCCAGGGTTTATTTTCAACAAAACGGAATAAGAGAAGTTTACATTTTTCCCCCTTGTGTTAGTAGAAAAGTAAGAGTGGTGCTCGTGGTCAGGCAGCTAGCTCGGGGTTATGTACTTAGATTATATGCCAGAAGAGGCTCTGGTCCATGGTGGGCCACTAACATATGATGTGAAAGAGGAAAGAGAGGGAAAGTAAGAGAGAAGGATTCTAAATTTGGCCAAAGATCTGAACCTGTTTTATTTATTCATGGGTTGCAGAGTGAAACAACTCCAAAAAGCCATAAACATTTCTTATTTTCACTCTCAAGTTATCCAAAGTGGAAATGAAAATTCAGAGAGGTTTAACGATTTGCCCAAGGCGACATCCCTGCCACACTGCACTGCCCATTGTGGCAGTCATTAGCTACAGGTGGCTGTTTAAATTTAAATTAATTAAAATGGAAACATCAGCTCCTCAGTCTCCCTAGCCATACCTCAAGTGCTCAGTGGCCACCTGTGGCTAGTGGCTACCATATTGGAGAGCACAGATGCAGAACATTTTCATCACCAAAGAAATTTCTTTTAGATAGCTCTGCCCTGTAGGCTCTTGGTCCAGTGTTCTCTCCACTGTTACTGTAAGAGTCCCTTTTCTCCCTATACCTATAATATGTACCTATAATTGTTGTGTATAGTGCAAAAGATATATTTTGACAATGATTTAGAAACCTATCCAAAGTCTCTGATTTCCTGCCCTGCTGTGAAAGTGGGAGGAACTTAAATAAACTTCCTACCTATAATGCTTCTTACCTGTAAGCATTTCTCATAACACAGAAATATTACAGTGTAGTCTAGCAATGCAGTTGCTTGGACTTTAGGGTGCAACTTTTTCTTTAAAGCTAATATTGAGCTAACAGTGAATTCTTTACAAAACCCATATGACTCCTTGAGGAAAAATTGGCCAAGGTGGTATGGTGTCACTGATGTCTGAGGGCTTTAAATTAACACTGTAAATCTCAGGATTATGGGGGAAAAGCTAGCAAATTTATTGAATGCCTCCCATCTGGCTGTGCTTCAGGCAGCTGCATGATTGCAGCAGGAGTGGTAGGTATAAGACCAGAGATTTTGGTATCAGAAAGTATTTAATGAAGAGTGAGTTTGGTAACTATACCTAGGGATTCCATTTCAAATTGAGTTTTCTAATTGAGATCAACAACAGGATATTATGCTCTTGGCAGAAATGGGACAGGACTAGCCCAGCCTATGAAGACTACTCTGCTTAGCACAGAAGTGGGATGGAGTGGGTGTGGGGTTTGGTGAATGTCACAAGTGGAGGGCATCCTGAGTTTGGGGATGTAATAGACTCCCCAGCAGGATGTGGCCTGGTGAGCAGGACTGTGTTCTGTTCCCATGGCAGTTAGAGTTTTCCTACTGCCTGCTGGGCATGGGCAGCCCTGAGTCTTTGGGTGTTTGTTGATAACAATGGGAGGTGTTACTGTTCTGCAAGTAACTGAAATGACAGAACCATATTCTATCAGACCGCCTTTATCCTCATCAGTTATCCTTTAGAGAGAGTGGCCTGTCTAGGATGTTTGATAGTGCAATTGTCTCTCGATATCCATGGGGGAATGGTTCTGGAATGCCCCATGGAAAACAAAATCCAAGGGTGCCCGAGTTCCTTATATAAAACGGCATAGTATTTGCATATAAGCTATTCATATCCACCTGTATACTTCAAATCATCTCTAGATTACTTATAAGACCTAATACAATGAAAATACAATATAAATAGCTGTGATGCTGTACCATTTAGGGAATAAGAAGAAGAAAAGTCTGTACATATAACGTACAAATGCAGCCATCCATTTTTTTCCAAATATTTTTGATTTGTGGTTGGTTGAATCTGAGGATATGAAACCTTTACATATGGAAGACCAGCTATATTTTGTTTCTCTTTCATTTGTTCTTGCATATTTGGGCTGTTTCCACTTTTTGGTTATTATTAATAATGCTTCTGTGAACGTTCACGTGTAAGTTTTTGTTTGCATGCATATTTTCCTTTCTTTTGATAATATACCTAGGAGTAGAATTATTGGGTTCTATGGTGGTATGGTTTGGATGTTTGTCCCTCCACATCTCATGTTGAAATGTGATCCCCAGTGTTGAAGTTAGGGACTGGTGGGAGGTGTTTGGGTCATGGGGGAGGATCTCTCATGGGTGGCTTGGTGCCCTCCCTGCTGTAATGAGTTCATGAGAGATCTGGTGGTTAAAGGGTCTGGGACCTCACCCCCAATCCCTGCCCTCTTGCTCCCTCTCTTGCCATGTGATATGCTGGTTCCCCCTTCCATTCCACTATGACTAAAAGCTTCTTGGGCCTCACCAGAAGCTGAGCAGATGCTGGTGCCATGCTTGTACAATCAGCAGAACTGTGAGCCAAATAAACCTCTTTTCTTTATAAGTTACCCAGCCTCAGGTATTCCTTTATAGCAATGCAAATAGACTAACACCTATGGTAACTCCATCTTTAATATTTTGAGGAAATCTGTCCCTAAGCAGTTGTATCATTTTACATTCCCACCAGCAACGTATGAGGGTTCCAATCTGTCTTTTGGATTATAGCCATTCTAGTACATGTGAAGTGGTATTTCATTGTGGTTTTGATTTGCACTTCCCTAATGGCTAATGATGTTGTTAAACATCATTTTATCATTTCATCATTTCATGTGCTTATTGGCTATTTGTGCCTCTTTGGAGAAATGTCTGCTCAAATGCTTTGCCCATTTTCAATTAAGTTATTTGGTTATTTGTCTTATTATTGAATTATGTGAGATGGCTTTATAGATGGGGAATTCATTTTGGTAATACTAGATTTTATTTTATTTTTAACCAGAAAAGTGTAAATACAATTTCTACATCTTGTAGAGTTCTGATGGTTGGTTATATTTTCCGGGTATATAGTCCCTTCATTTAAGTAAATGTTTGAATGTATTATAGGATAAATGCCAGGGAATTCTGAGCTGAGGAAGAGGAAACCAATGAAACATGTTTGGAAACTTATGTTGGAGACCAGAATATGCCACCCCAAAATATGACTGTAGAAAATGAGAATATGCTATACCAAAATATGCCTCTTTGGCATAAGGATTACTTCACGAGACTACAGCCACAGGGAAAGCTCTAAAAATAAAGCAGAAGTTACCTTTTTGTAAGGAAAATTTACATCTATATAGGAAACCTCCATTTGTAAGGTTGTCTCCCTCTCTGAACCAGGAAACGAGGATGACTGAAAATCCCTGGAGACTCTTATCAGTGGAGTAGGCACCAACTTAAATCTGCAGAAAAAAACTTGCTGTTGCTTATTGTGTTTTTTCCGGACCCCTCCCCATAACCTGCCTTCTCCCATACCCTTCTGTTTTTGTTTCAGAGAACTATTAGCAGCAGCAAATCCATAAGGGTGGGTCTGCAGCAACATCAATTCTTGCCTCCTCAGAAGAAATAATTTGACTGAGGGGCATAAGGCAGAGTGGCAGACTGAGGCAAGTTTTAAAGCAGGAGTAAAAATTTATGAAAAAGCATTAGAGCAGGAATAAAAGGAAGTAAAGTACACTTGGAAGAGGGCCAAGCTGGCGACTTGAGAGATCAAGTGCGTGGTTGAATCTTTGACTTGGAGTTTTATACATTGGCATGTTTCCAGGGGCTGTATCCCTTCTCCCTGATTCTTTTGGGGTGGGTTGTTCACATGCACAGTGGCCTGCCAGCACTTGGAAGGGGCTGCATGCATCGTGTGTTTACTGGCGTTGTATGCATGTTCATTTGAGGCGTTCTTCCCTTACCAGTTGAGCATTCTTCGAAGAAGGTTGTATACCAGTTAAACTCTGCCATTTGAGCCCAATGGCCTAACTCCTGAAATCTTATTGGAGCTGTTTATCACCAGTTTCAGGTGTTTCTATCTGTTGAAAGACTGCCTTTCCCTGGTGCCAGCTGTGACTACCTATTATTTTGGAGAGACAGTTTACAACCATCTGACCATCACCTGATAATTGTCTGACATTCCTGGTGGTGGTGGGGCCTCTTCTGCTCTATTCAAGTCTGAATAGCTACCTATTGTAACAGAGCTATAGGTTTTAAGCCTGAACTCAAAGCCCCCTCTTTGAGATTTACTCATTTTTTCCCTGGGTATCTCCTTTGTATACAGGAGGTATCCATGTTACTAAACTTTTGTTGTTTTTCTCCTTAACCTGTCTTTTGATGAAAGAAACTGTCCTAAGAAATAGAGAAAATTATTTTTCCTCCCCTATATTTACTCTCCAGTGAATACTTTTGTCATTACAGAAGTTTTGGTGCTTACTTTCTTTGTGTGACCCCACCTTTCACAGGGGGAGAATATACATATACACATGCATATATATACACACATACACACACACATATATATATGCTTATATATACTTAGTAGCTAAGTACCAGTTTGGTTGGGCATTTGTGTTTATTGTTCATAGATTTGTATATATATAAAGAGAGGAAAAGACTTTATATATATATAAAAATTACATATATATTTTTATATATATATAAAGTCTTTTCCTCTCTTCCTCTATAAAACAGTTCTTTGTGTGGTTTTCTTATTTCCTTTAATTGCTAAACTCTGGACACAAGAGTTGAAGGTAAGCCGAATAAGTTGTTCACCTCCTGCTGAACAGATTCTGCCTTTGTTATTTGGACCAAAGTAGAGAGCCTTTCCTCTCTGACTATGCAAATCTAAAGCAGATAAATGTGAGCTATCAGGAGCCAATTTGCTGGAAATCTTCCCCTTAGTAATTGGCTTCATATTTCAGCTCTTAGAAAAAGTCAGCTCTCATTACCACCCCTGCCTTCTCCCCTCAAGGCCAACAGAGAGAGATGTAGGGTTCATTGGTGACAAAGAAGGGAGAGAAGGAAACTCCAGATGAGTTATTATTTTTTTTCTCTTCACTGGCTTTACTTTCAGGTGCCCCCCCTCAGTCATGCTTCCTCAGAAAAGCAGCTCATCAGCTGGCCATGGCCTCCTTGCCAATGGTGATTGTGTCCTTCCCACCCGGGGCTCACTTTACCAAGATAGGAAGTGACAGGCAGGGAGACCTCCTGCTCTTGGGTTCTTGGGAGGGGAATACAAAGCATTATATCAAACACTGCCACCCGGCCAGCTCTTTTGGGTTGCATTAGGCAGTCGAGCATTTTGCTGCCTGCTGAATGTCATCTCATTTAACATTTTGTTAAACAACTTCTAAAGGTCTTAACAATATGACAGATGGGCCATTGACTGGGTACTTAGTAGCTAAGTACCAGTTTGGCTGGGCTGGATTGTGTTTATTGTTCATTAAATGTTATTTAAAGAACTCGATCGTTTATGCCTCCAACCCCTCAATGCACACTTTCTGCACAACCCCGGGTGTCACATTAGAGGCTGGTTTCTATAGAAAAGCCCAGCAGAAAGGAAAGGGTGAAGAGAGGCGCAGAATGAAGAAACGAGAAGACAAGTGGAAAGGAGTAGAGGAGGGCAGAAAAAAAAACAGTGTGTGTGAGGGGTGAGGGGTGCCTGGAGGGGGATTATGGCACCCCTCACCCCTCACTCACACCTTATGTTAAAGGCAAACATAATGGCCAAATGAGACAGAGAAAAGTAGATTACTTCTGCAGATGGCAGGTCCTGTCCATCTTGGCTTCAGTTCTAGAGAGGGCCACCTTCCACTTTGATCCCAAATTCAGAGGAAGGAAAGAGGGTTCCCTGAAGTGGTTGCACAGATTGTAGCTGGCATTGCATTGTCCTGTGTGTGTCTTGTGTCTTGTCTTCCCAGTTAACTGGGAATGGAGAGCAAGGATCCTCTTTTCCTTTGTTTACCCCAAGACCTGAATAACAATGCCTGACCTACAATAAGCCCTAAGTAATTTGGTTTTGTTTGATCCTGAAATATGCCAAGGCAGCACAGTCACATGTCTGCTCATCAGACTCCAGATGAACAAGTCAGGGCCACCAGGGCCAGTGCCATTTGATTGGCTGGAAGCGTAGCTGGAATAGGTCCATTGCCAGATGCACACAACAAGTCAGTATACCAAGACATGGTGTTGCAGTAGACAGGGAGGTTTAACCGTAGGCTGCCTAATGAGCAGATGGGAGGAAACCTCAAATCTGTCTCCCCAAAGGAGTTCGAGGCTAGGGTTTTTAAGGGGTTTGAAGTGGGCTGAAGTGTGGAGATCGTTGATTGGTGGGAGAGTGCAGGGTGAAGTCATGAGACAGGGAGATGAAGAAACTCTTTTCATGCAGATTTGGTTTCTCCGAGGGGGTGTTTAAACTGGTTGACGTCAGCTGTTCTGCTGGAATTCAGGATTTACTTAAGTAATTCTTAAACAAGAGCCTTATGATTCTAACATCGGAGATTCTATCTATCTAATGTCAGAAATCCTGTCTATAGGAACAACGGGGATATGAATGGTCAGTATCCAGTGTTCCATGACTTTCAGTTGCAAGGAAGTCAGCCAAAGTGCAACCTGATTAATGCTTAATTATAACTCTATTTCTGTCCAGAATTGTTAACCCTATGAGGATGGCTTCAGAACTGAAGTTGTTTTAAATAACTTTCTTCCACCCCAGTGCTGAGATGCCAAAGCCCCCCAGTCAGGGGATAAGAGCTTCACACCATTCTGGTGTTGTCAAGAGCAAAACTACTACTGAAGACAAAAAAAGAAATTAAAAATGGCACAAAAGCATTGGTTATTATCACAAAATGGCAGATCAGTTGCAAAATTATGTTTTAATTAGATTTAATATTGCTCTAGAATGTCAAGTCTAGAGAGTGACTTAGAGAACATCAGGGTGTTACAAATAAAGTTTTGGTGCTGCAAAAGAAATAGCACTTGAATGTAAAATGTTCTTTCTAATTCTCAGCAAGGCAATGTACTTCTATAGAAGGGTGCGCCCTTACAGATGGAGCAATGGTTAGCACACACTTGGACAAGGGAGGGGAAAGGGTTCTTATCCCTGACGCACGTGGCCCCTGCTGCTGTGTCCTTCCCCTATTGGCTAGAGTTAGACTGCACAGGCTAAACTAATTCCAACTGGCTAATTTAAAGAGAGTGACGGGGTGAGCGGTTTGGTGGGAAAAATGGTTATGGCAGAACAGGAGATCGGAATGAGTCAGGGTGGAGAATGAGCAGGTTATTGGAATGAGTCAGGGTGGAGCAAGTAACTGGAAAAGGTTGCTTTACAAGGAAGTTAAGTTTACAAGTAGAAGACAAAGAATTGAACATACTGGCATACTGATTCTTTGAAGAGAAACTTAGAACTCATATCTAACAAGGGCTACTAGGAACTTTAGGAGTCAGTCTGGTTCAATGGCTTCATGTAATCAGATGGAAAAGTCCCAGGAGCTTACCTGTGGTCACACAGTTAGACAGCAGGGAACAGCAAGCAGACAGTCTGCCTCTTGGTGCAAAGTGGTTCCCATTGCTTCAGCCAGAACTCTTGATTGTAAGTGAGAGAAACCTAGTGGCTTAAACAAACTAAAAAGAATATATAAGCTCATATTATTGGAAAGTCCACGAGTGCACTGACTTCAGGCATGGAAGAATCCAGGGACTTAGTGATAGGATAAGGACATTGCTTCTTTCTCCATCTCTCAGCTCTGCTGTCCTCTGTCTTGCCTTCATTCTTAGGCCCTCCCCACATGCTAGAAAAAGTGAACATCAAGATCTCCAGCTTGGCAACCCCAGTAGATGGAGAGCAGCTCTTTCTTATTGGTTTTGGTAGGTCCTAGACTTGACTTTCTGTGGACAGCTCTGGCTTCAGGCCCGCTAACCCCTCCTGGATGCTGGGAGTAACAAAGAGTCTTTACTTGACCAGACTTTAGTCAGAATCCTCTGAATTTTCTTCTTCCCAACTAGGCCTCGACTTTTGTACTTTCATGTCTGTCTTTGTATCACCCAATTTTGGCAAGAATTTTGTTAAGTTGATTTAGCCAGAATCCCCCACCTTTAATATCTGATTGCCAAATATCTCATGAAATTCTTCACCCCCACCCTCCCCTAGGTGGCCTTCAGCAATAAGCTTGTTAGTTTGGTTTAGGCAGAATCACCCCTCACCCCTGATGTTTCCTCTTAGTAATTTTTCATCTACCCACACTGCCCCCTCAACTGGCTAGAAATTTCTACTTTTCCTCATTGTGTTCAGAGTTGAGCCCAATTTATCTCCCCACTGCAAGACCCCGTTGCAGTAGTCTCTATAACTATCTTGATAGTCTCCCTCAGTAAAGTCTCCCTTACCATTCTTTAAAAAGTGTCATGAATAATTTTTTTCTTTTTGGAGGAGGGAGACAATGGTTGAACCTGAACCATGTGATGGGGGAAAAAGGGGGGAAATGAATATGATCTGGCAAAAACAGCAGAGGCCCAGTACATTTCGATACCATATGATGGTGTTGTGGACATTTTTCTGCTGCCCAGAGGGAAAGTCTCTGTTGCTCTAGGTGCCCTTCTGGAGAAGTTAAACTGACCCCTCTTGAGGGACTCTGTGCCCTTCTTTTGGGCACCGCCAATCACTCTGGTCTTCACTGAGGCATGAAATAAGACTATGTTCTTCATCAGATCAGCCCTTTTGTGCTCTTGAGACAGGGTCTGACTCTGCCACCCAGGTTGGAGTGCAGTGGCCCAATTGTGAGTCACTGCAGCCTCCAACTTCTGGGCTCAAGAGATCCTCCTGCCTCAACCTGCCAAGTAGCTGGGCCTGTAGGCACATACCACCGAGCCTAGCTAATCTGTTGTTTTTTGTAGAGATGGATTCTTGGCTATGTTGCCCAGGCTTGTCTCAAACTCCTGGGCTCAAGTGGTCCTCCCTCCTTGGTCTCTCAAAGTGCTGAGATTACATGCCTGAGCCACTGTGCCTGGCTCCCATCGATTCTGGTGTTCCTGCCTCTGGGAGAAGAATTCAAGTCTGGAGATGGAATCCCATTTTTATTTCTTCTACTTCCAAGACCTCTCAGCCTGTTCATACCTAATAGAAGGATACAGTTCAGACCTAATAGAAGGATTCATTCATAAATATTTCTTGATCAGCTCTTTATGTAGCCACAGTGTTAGGTACCAAGTGTCATAACGATAAAGAAAATAGATGGCTCTGATCACTTTCTCATTCAAATCTAATGCTCTAAGTGCCATGGATAAAGAAATAATGGTGGAGGAGGCCAGGTACGATGGCTCATGCCTGTAATCCCAGCACTTTGGGAGGCCGAGGCGGGTAGATCACCTGAGGTCAGGAGTTCAAGACCAGCCTGGATAACATGGTGAAACCCCGTCTCTACTAAAAATACAAAAATATTAGTTGGGCATGGCGACAGGTCCCTGTAATCCTAGCTACTCGGGAGGCTGAGGCAGGAGAATTGCTTGAACCTGGGAGGTGGAGGTTGCAGTGAGCTGAGATCACACCACTGCACTCCAGTCTGGGTGATAAGAGCAAAACTCTGTCTCAAAAAAAAAAAAAAAAAAAAAAAAAAAAATTGGTGGAGGAGAGAGACATATCTGAGGAGATTTTGGAATGATCAGGAATGTCTTCCTGAGGAAATGGCTCATGTTGGAGGAATGGGAACACAGACTGGAGTGGAATATTATAGGGGGAAAGAGAAGAAAGCATTATAGGAAGAGATAATAGACTGAGCACAGTCATTAACCCAGAGAGGGGCGGGGCCTATGTAGGGAACTGTGAATATTTCAGCTTGACTGGTAAGAAAGTACCTTTCCTTTGGAGATGTGGAGGAGCCCAGTTGGGAAGTTAGTAGAGTGACCAGGAGCAAGGGGAAGGGAGCTCGAGCCTGGGTGGTAGCAGAGAGAGGACAGGCCCCAGCTGACCTGCACGATTCTCTGGAGATCATGTTGATTCCTATGGAGCTGAGTCCTCAGAGATATATCTGGATTGCTCTGAGGAAATAGTCTCATGTCTCATATTTGTCAAAGGAGATTCCATTGTTCTGATTTTTTAAAATGTTTTTGGAAGCCAAAAACATTCCTCATGAATGACTTCCTTCTGGATTGACTACAAACCAGTGGCCTCTGGCATTATTGGAAGACAAATGTGTTTTTTTTTTTTTTTTTTTGTCAAGTATCAGAACATATTTTAGGGGATATATTATTTCCTATCGTAATAGGTTTTTATTGTTGTTATGAATAGGCCCAAATAAATATTTTAAGAATGTATTAAGGCTGAATCACAAGATTGTGAAGAAATTGTATCACCACTTCACTTCAAGTTATTGTGACCAGGAACTTGGGATGTCAGCCTAAAAATCCATTTTTTTTTTTTTTTGAGATGGAGTCTGGCTCTGTTGCCCTGGCTGGAGTACAGTGCACAATCTCAGCTCACTGCAACCTCTGCCTCTCAGGTTCAAGCGATTCTCCTGCTTCAGTCTCCCAAGTAGCTAGGATTATAGGCGTGCGCCAACATACCCAGCTAATTTTTATATTTGTAGTAGCAATGGGGTTTCACCATGTTGGCCAGGCTGGTCTTGAACTCCTGACCTCAAGTGATCTGCCTGTCTGAGCCTGCCAAAGTGCTGGGATTATAGGCATGAGCCACTGCACCTGGCCTAAAAATCCCATTTTGTAAACTGTTAATTGATCAATGTATGCCACTTTTTTTATCTCTGACTTGTGTCCTTTAGGAGATAGAATTTCCTTCTGTGGCTGAGTTTGACTTTTGTATGTTGATGGAAATTTCTTTCCTCTCTTCCTTTCATAGATGTGAACTGGGCTGCACTTATACTCAGGGCTCAGTGTTAGCTCTGTGTGGAATGCAAAGTGGTATCACAAATACACCCTCTTTCTAAAAAGTTCATCACAGGGTTCAGGTCTAGACACAAAAAGAGTTAAATAATAGAACAAGACAAGGTGTCACGCAGTAGAGACTGCACCTGCTATGTGCTCACAGGAGGAAAAGGAAGAAGGAGTTGGCAGAGACGGTGTCAAGGAAAAGACATCCTTGAGCTAGGCCATGCATGGTAAAGAATGTGTACTTTCACACTGCGCTTTTTCCTGGAACACTTGGACTGCTAGAGACCTTGTTCTGCTCCAACCCACGTGAACTTGCACAGCTACCTGTAGTATCGCCATTTTCTCCTTCCTTGCCCATGGCTGGGGCTAGTGCTTGCCTTTTTACGGGCCTCTACTTGGCTTACAGTTAGGGGATACCTGCCTAGAAGGCACCAGGGCCCTTGTTTATGGGCAGACTGCACCTTTTGCATTTTAGAGGCGGAAAAACTGGGTCATCCTGGGTTGGGGATCAGGGAGGCTGCCCTGGGAGCTTGTGCTGAATCTATCACGTATATGGCTTCTGGGTTTAAGTAAATTGGGCCCTTAAATGACAGCCAACTTTCCGGGTAATTAACCCAGTTTTGCCTTGAGAAATATAACTGAAACAGACTGAGAGACAGGGAGGCAGCCTTCTAAATTTTTGGTGAAAAGGGGAAGCTCATAATAACTTTGGCTTATCAGGGAGGAAAGGAGGACTTTTTCACGGAGACCTACAGCAAGGGTCACAGAGAAGGTAGTGGGTGACTGCAGACCCTCCCTACCTGCCTTGGAGTCAGAGAAAATAACCCTGACCTCAGGCCCTTTACAAAGATTTGCCTAGAAAGCAAAATTAACTGAAAATTGACTATGAATAGGCCCAATGCATAGAGAAAATGGGTTAGATAGAGGAATGACTTCTCTTTTTATAATGTGATTTATGCATTGTTATATGTGCTTTTTGGGTTTGTATTTAATACCACTTTCTCTTTTCTACCCTAGTGCCTCAAAGCCTCAATGACATTGCTGGCTGTTGCTCTGACAAGAGTGACAAACTCCTAATCTGAAAGGGGAGTTAGGATCACAGCCCAGAGTCATGACGTCCTATAATTAAAAGAAAATTAAATTGTGCCACTTAAGAGCTAGATTATGTCACATAAAATTTTGAAGTTTCTGGAATCTCTTGAAAATATAGCAACACTGTCTATGTTCCTGCACAGAACCAATGGTCTCAAGCTTGACATGGGTTTCTCCTTATTAAAGAGTCAAGAACTCCCCTGTTGAGCATAGTCCAAATGTCTATTTCTCCTAGCTCACTTCACCCATTTAAGTTACCTGTCTGTTCTCTATTGCTATTTGAATTTGTGATCTCCACTCTAACCAGAAAACAACCATTACATTATTGGTGATAGGGAACAAGAAATGGAATAGTCCAAAAAGAATTCAGTGCATCTCTTTGGGACTTACGTCTACCTTAAAATAGATGGAATGTCCTTTCTACCTATATTGGATTCAAAATAAATACCTGCGATGTTTTAACACTTTCACTTAGTCTTTGGCAAGGGTAAAGGAATGTTCCTATACCTCCAGGGACATTAGTCTGGGGTTATGGCTCTCTTGGAGAAGGTTTAAATGTGAGAGCCCTGTTTAACCTTGGTACGTGAAAATGGGAATACCTGCCTAGAAACATTTGCCATTGTCTTTCCTCTACCACTCTCAAAGTCAGAACAGTTCTTTCAATTCTCATCATTTCTAGCACGCGATGGCCTCCTATATCCCAAGACCTTTTTATTTTCCTAGGTATGTGGCTAAAGGGAGTGAGTAGGACCAAATCTTTATTTCAGCATTCAGCTGCAGAATGACATATGGATCTGATTAATTTCCATATTTTGTTTTATTCAAAATGTCTTATTGCTCACTCCCAACTTTTTTTTTTTTTTTGCTTAAACTTTGGATTTGAAATAACAAAATATTACACTGGAGGTCTGATCATTGCCCTTTAAAGTTTTTTCTCTTTTATTCTTCTATATGACCAGGCTTTACAGAAAGCTATTTTACTCTAAGAAATTAGGTTTCTGGTTATCAGGAGCCCTAAATAGACATGAATTACAAGAACGTCCTTTGAAAACCCCATGCAGCACTTGTTTCATTAAATTCCATGAAGCGACCTTAATTTAGTGGAACACTGGATAGGCTGTTCTTTTAACCTATTATCACTTTGGCCAGGCCCATAAACCATATTCATGGATGATTCCATCAAGAAGGACAACAGTGGGATTAATATTATTTCAGGATACAGTAAATGCCACAATGATGAAGCTGTTTAAGATCTGGTGCTCACGGTGTCACACTGAATGCATTGACATTTACTCTGCTATCACTTCATTTCCAATATTCCTTCCAAATCAGCCGATGCTAATACTTCAGCATGTGTGCAGAATACAATTTGTGCGGGGATGGGGAGACTGGAAAAAGATTGTACAAGTCTTTTGCCCTCTTTTTTTCCTTTTGGTACTGAGAATGGGGAAATATGCTTGGATGGTATTTTAAATGCACTAGGCCCCAAGATGTTAGGATTGTAGGTTTCCAGGCACTGGGTTTCCTCCTGGAGTTGGATCAAAATAAGTCATGGGGCCCCTTTTAGCTGTGACTGAACATATGGTATTGGTCGGATATGAACCAAGAAAGCATTGCTTGGCGTCCTTAGCGTGTTGGTATGTGAAATTGAGTACATATGAAAATGAAATGTCTATAATGGCACACCATTTAGAAGGTCTTATTTATAGCATTTCCTGAATCTGCTTGGTTTTTAAATTTGATGCTCCCAACAACAGTAAAGGTAGTTTTTGGGAATCTCTTTTAGAGAAATAGCAAAGATGTTATCTACAAGAACATTACTAATGTCTAGTCTCTTAAGGGGTTTAGCTCCTCATTTTGAAGGTGAGATTCTCAGGTTTGAAAGGAAATTCAAAAGTTGTCTAGTTCATGGTTCTCAACTTTTAATGTGCCTACCTGGAGCAATTTCAATAACTAGATTCTGGGAGATTCCAATCTAGTAATTCGGATGTGAGGACTGAGAATCTACATAGCATCTAACTCGCAGGTGATGTAGATGCTGCTGGTCTGTAATCAGACCAATCATTTTAAATATCAACCATTGCCTACATTCTGTTAGATGAGTAGCCAGTATATATTTAAACCTCCCTTAGTAGGAGGCTTCTCATATTCTCTTAAAGCAGTCTGTCTCATCTTTGAACTCTGAATATGAGTTATTTTTTACATTGTACCTAAAGTCTCACTCCCTGGACTTGTCAATCTCTGGCACTGGTTCAAGTCCTTGGTCATCTACAATACATATGGCAAGGTAAGAAGACATCTCTCCTGTTGAAAGAAAGTTTAGATTCTCTAAGTTTCTAACCTGAGGGAAACTCTCTAGGTGGGAAGGGGATCACCTCTCCAGCTGACCCGGGGTAACTTTTGTCTCTTGGGGTTCATCATTAACCTAATCATACTTTGCTGAGCCCCAAGGAACTCCGGTTCTTAGTTTGGCTCTCCCTCCCTGCCCGTTGGGTGGGACATTTCCCCTATTTGAACTCTCACATCTATCTATCTATCTATCTATCTATCTATCTATCTATCTATCTATCTATCTATCTATCTAAAATATAGTGCATCATAAAAATTAATGTTTCTACTTCTACCATATTGTAAATCCGTGGAAACAGATTATGTCTTAAGCTTTTTCAGACTCCTTTAGTACCTTGCACATACTAAGAGCTCAAACCATGTGTATTAAACTGAGTAACACACAGAACCTGCCTCAAGGAATTTATAGTACTAACACAATAAAACATAAAGACACAATGTAGTAAATTAACACACTAGTGAGTAGTACAACAGGTGGATCTCAGAGAAAGAAAAAGTTCAGCATAGGTAGGAGGAATGGCAAGGTATTTGTGGGCAAAGGGGACGGGGTCTGTAAATTTAAATTGGGCTTTACATAACCCATTTAATTTAAGGATTCTGGAACTGGGTGAGAAAAGAGTCTAGCAGATGGCTTAGGTGTGCATATGGTTTCTTCCAAGGAAGTTGGGGGTGGGAAAAGATGTAACTCAGGTGGATTTAAGGCAGGCATCAGCAAACTTTTTCAGTAAAGAACTAGATAGTAAATATTTTAAGATTTGTGGACCTGCTGTTGTAGTATGAAAGCAGCTACAGAGAATATGTAAACGAATTGGCTTGGCTGTGTTCCAACAAAACTTTATTTATGGACACTGAAATTTAAAGTTCATATAATTTTCATATGTTATAAAATGCTATTCTTGTTTTAATTTTTTGAAAAAACGTTTAAAAATGTAAAAACCATTCTTAGCTTGAGTGCCATATAAAAACAGGCAGTCAGTTGAATTTTGACTATAGTTGTAGTTTGCAGGTCCTTGGTTGATGGCCTGCGTGTCCAAGCAGAACATTTCCCTGGTAAGGATTCCATGGATGGGAGGTTTGAGATAGACGCTGCCCCTGGGAAGGGAACTAACTATCAGTAGTTTTCCCTAGAGAATGACTGTTCAGAAAGATTTGCAAGGCTGGGAGTGAGATGATAGTTTACAGGCATGGTTAATTATCCAGAATCTGTTTCCTATGTGAGTTGGCTCTCAAGATATGGAGAGATTTTGATACTTATTCTCTTCCCCTCCCAACTCACCCTGCCTCTTATTGTTTTCTGTCTTATGACCTTTCTGATGCTTCCTTGCCATAGCATCATTTCTCTACCTCATCAAGTTGTCTGTGGCGCACCCTCAGGCCTTTAGAGTTACTGTTTCTTCCTGAGAAAAAAAATCTCTCTACAATTTTGGAATATGATCATCATACTTACCTGATGATATGTGGTTTTACTGTATGTCCTAGTGACATAAGAAATGAACAGTCTGCATGAAGCACTTGGGAAAACACGTATGTTTGGGGAGAAAAAGAGACAATTGTGTGTCTAGAGAGAGTGAAACAAACTTGCTCTGTGACTGGGAAGAGCCGCTTTCTCCCTGGAGGAGGAACAGGGTAGATACAGTGAGTTCAGGGTGGGACATGTGGAGCCTGTGCTCCTTGGATGATGTTTGTCAGGTAGACATAGGTAACAGGAGGTTGGGTGATCAGACCCAGAGTCTGGGAGAGAGGAGTGGGCTGGAGATATAGGTTTGGAAATTATCGTTCACATATTGCAGTTGAGACTCTTGACAGTGAGAATAGAGAAATTAACAAGGCAAGCCCCTTGTAAGCCAGGGGCAGAGAACATATGAGAGGAAAGTGGAGGCAGCCTGAGAGGCAGAGAGAACTGGGACAATGGTGCCAGTAACAACACCAGAGGAGTAGAGGGAAGACCTTGAAGGAGACAGTAGCTATTATCATTGAAGGCCTCAGGAAGTCAACTAAGAAATGTCTGAAAGTTAGCATTGGATTTGGCAATAAGTAGATCATTAGTATTTAGGCTAATGTTTGGGGAAGAAACAGAATGTGATGCTTTGGGCAACATGAAGCCCCATATTGGACATTAAATAAAACTGATATGAACAATGCGAAGCAATAGAGAAAAGCTTCTTATTGTGGACTCTCAAGTTAAGGTTTAAAGGATTGTTTGGGGAGGTGTGGAGAAGAGTTCTCCCTGCAAGCCTTCCATGTGTCTGTCTATAGGGCCTCTGCTATAATTTGGACAGCCTTGTTGGATTTCCAAATAGGGGAAGCTCATACAAGCTCATACAAGGCCTTAGGGTGCATCTCTGGTCCTTTGCCTGGGAGAAGCTGGGAGCACCTGCCCCCTGCATCCCAGCTGCTGTCCTGTTTAGAGCCCTTCACAGGGCTGCTTCTGTGAGAGGAGAGGCGGCACACTGTAACTTCACTTTGTAGATGAGGAAACTGAAATCTAGACAAGTGAAGTGACTTGTTTAATATGGCTTGTTGAATTGGAGGTGGCTCAAGTGGCCAGTGTCTTAGTCAAAGGGGATTTCTATTATACTACACTCTCTGAGTTGATTAACTGAATAAACGATAGTTTTTTGGCGTGCCCAAATACATATAGCATAACATTTACTGTATTTTAACCATTTTAGGTGTGCAATTCAGTGGCATAAAATACATTCACAATATAGCACAACATTCACTACCATCCGTCTGCAGAACTTTTTCATCTTTCCAAACAGAAACTCTGATCTCATTAAACAATTACTTCCCATTTCTCCTTCCTCTAGCTACTGTTGATCTCTATTCTGCTTTTTGTCTCTGTGAATTAGCCAAGTCTAGATAACTCATAGAAGTGCAACTATACCACATTTTTCCATTTGTGACTGGCTTATTTTACTTCATGTAATATCTTCAAGGTTCGTCCATGTTGTAGCATATGACAAGATTTCCTTGCTGTTTAAGGCTGAATGATAGTCCATCGTATTTACATACCATAGTTTGTTTGTCTACTCATCTGTCCCTGGACATATGAATTGTCTCTCCCTTTTGGCTTTGTAAATAATGCTGCTTTGCAGTTGGTGTAGAAGTATCTTTTTGAGTTCCTGCATTCAATTATTTTGGCATATACCTAGGAGTGGAATTGCTGGCTCATATGGTAATCAACTTTTTGAGGAACTGTCAAACTGTTCATAGATATTTCTTGAGCACCTAGGATGTCCAGTAGTACCTTGAGCCTTAGGAATACAGTGGTATTGAGAGAAAATCTCTATAATTAAGGAGCTCACAGTGTGGTTGAAAAGGCAGTAGTATAAATATAGATTATGACAGAATGTTGTAAGAATGGTGAAGAGTAACCACCCCAAGAACTGTGAAAGTCCACAGCAGAGTCAGACTAACTCTAGGGGAGTCAGGGAAAGCTTCCTATCAGAGGCGACCTTGGAGGAGCAGCTAGTGAAGGATAAATGGCTAGAAAGGATAGCAGGTTTGAGGGCAGTGTTATTCCATTCCAGTCACAGGGAACAGCATGAGCGAAGTTATGGCAGGTGCATAAGACAGGCTTGGGAAGTCTACAAATAGCTGTTTCTAACTCCAACAGAGCAGACTCCTGAAGCTGTTGCCAGCATTGCTGTAGATACAAATGGCGAACATGGGCCACCCAAAGCCAGTCCTGTTCTGAGTGGTGTCTTGGGAAAATGCTGGTCCATGAGGCAGAAATCCTGGGTTCTAGTCTTAGATCCCCCAATAAGCCAGATCTTTCATGTGTCACTCAACCTTTTTTGATATGCATTTTTCTTACATGAAAAATAAGAATAGCATTAACTGCCTCCCCTTGTACATGAGTGTTTTGTGAGCATCTGATATTGTAAGTACTTTCAAGTGTTTGGAAAAGTGTAAAGCATACATTAGCCATCTGTTATTATGCTGTTTGGGAAAAGTACTGTAAGTGTATGAAGCAGATTCTTTTTTTTTTTTTTTTTTGAGATGGAGTTTTGCTCTTGTTGTCCAGGCTGGAGTGCAATGGCTCCATCTCTGCTCACTGCAACCTCTGCCTCCCGGGTTCAAGTGATTCTCTTGCCTCAGCCTCCTGAGTAGCTGGGATTACAGGTGCCTGCCAACAACTTCCTATGTGAGTTGGCTCACACCCGGCTGATATTTTTTGTGTTTTTACTAGAGATGGGGTTTCGCCATGTTGGCCAGGTTGGCCTTGAACTCCTGGCCTCAAGTGATCTGCCCACTTTGGCCTCCCAAAGTGCTGGGATTACAAGCATGAGCCACTGCGCTCAGCCTCTATTTTCTAAAGATATAAAGGTAGCCTTTTTTTTTTTTTTTTTTTTTGAGACAGAGTCTTGCTCTGTTGCTCAGGCTGGAGTGTTGTGGCATGGTCTCAGCATCCAGGTTCAAATAATTCTCCTGCCTCAGCCTCCTGAGTAGCTGGGATTACAGGTGCCTGCCACCACACTCAACATTTTCTTTTTTTTTTTTTTGGAAAGATGGGGTTTCACCATGTTTGTGTCAGGCTGGTCTTGTACTTCTGACCTTAAGTTATCTGCTCACTTTGGCCTGGCCCCAACATTTTTTTAAAAATTATTTTTATTTATGTATTTTTCTTTCCAACTCTGACTTTAGGTTCAGGGGATACATGTGCAGGTTTGTTACACGGGTAAATTGCATGTCTCTGGGGCTTCATATACAAATGATTTTATAACCCAGGTAATGAGCATAGTAACTAATAGGTAGTTTTGATCCTTATCCTCCTCCCACCTTCCACCCTCAAGTAGGCCCTGGTATTTATTGTTCTCCTCTTTGTGCCCATGTGTATTCCGTGTTCAGCTCCTACTTATAAGTGAGAACATGCAGTATTTGGTTTTCTGTTCCTGTGTTAATTTGCTTGCTATAATGTCTTCAAGCTTCATCTGTATTGCTACAAAGGACATGATTTTATTTTTGTTTATGGCTGTGTAATATTCCATGGTGTATATATACTACATTTTCTGTATCCAATCTATCATGATGAACACCTAGATAAATTCCATGTCTTTGCTATTGCCCCCAACATTGATGATTCTATACGCTGTTCCCCATCAAGAAGGAAAGTCCACTGCTCTTCCCCTTGAAACTGGTGATTGTCTTGATAAATAGAATGTGGCAGAAGACAAGCTGTGTGTCTTCTGAGTTAGATCATATCGTGATCTGGCTTCAAACTGGCTGTCTATGAGGTGATGTCCATCCTGGGAACCCAGCCACCATGCAGGGAGGAAGCCCAGGCTAAATGGAGAAACCATGCATAGGTGGTGTGGCTGACAACTTAGAGCTAAGGTCTCAGCATCAACCACCATCAGCTGCCAGGCTCCGCATGACTCCAGCCCCCAGGCTTTGGGTCTTCCAGCTGACGGCTCAGTCATCATGGAGCAGAGACAAGTTGTTCTCACTCTACTCTGAATTCCTGACTCAGATAATTTGTGAGCATAATAAATGGTTGGTTGATACCGCTAAACTAAGCTTGGGGTAAATTTGTTTGGCAGCCATGGTCATTTGAAAGGTTGTGTGAATGTATTCTATGTATGTATATGTGTATTTAGACACATATGGACACACAAGTATGGCCCATGGCCCTAGGAAACCTCCTGGGTGGGGAGAGTTTGTGTATATCATTTTGCCTTCCTGTGCAATCAGATAAACCAATTCATAAGAAAGCACCAGTAACTGACGAATAGTAAATCGTAGAATTTTTGGCAAGGTGGCAATTTGCTACGGGTGGAAATTTAGTGTGGGGTTGAGACTGCTGGAATCTTCCCCTCAAATCTTTTCTCTCTGAATGAAGAACTTTGGACGACAGGACTGGTTCACACCAGTCTTATTTAATTTCTTTCTTTACTCCAGTTTTCTACAGCTCTTAAGAAGGCACTGGCAGCAGTGGTCTCCTGCAATGTCCCAGTGAGGCAAAAGCTATGGGGAGATCCTCGTGGCAGGAAGTCAGTGAAAAGAACAAGGGAAGATCCTAAAATAATGTGCGACCTGAAAGGGAGGCAGCCTAGGGAATGACATCAGTCCCTTCTACGCAGTCTTGAACTGTCCTGGATGTGGGGGTGAATGTCCAAGCTACCTGCCTCTTCCCTTGGGCCTCAGGCTCCCCTAGAGCACTGCCCAGGCCCCTCCACTCACCCCGCCCAGGGCTGTGATGGAAGATACTTCTTTCCTGTTTCTCTCCTTTGTTCCTGCCTGCAGCTCAGAGGCTGGAATCCTATGACCCCTGGACTGCCCTTGTTGGAAATGTCTCTGCCTTTTATATGTTAAACTGTTTTGATTCTCAGGAGGAATGAGATTAGGGAGACAGTGATTTAGATTTCCCTTTGTTTTTCCTCTGCTAGCTGCCCTCCCCATCCTATCTTCTTCCCCCAACTTTCTCCTTTGACTTTCTCTCCCTTTCCATTGTCCTTTCTTTCCCATTTTCCTCCAACCTTCTCCTTTCCTTTCTTTTCCTTTCCTTTCCTTTCCTTTTCCTTTTCCTTGCTTTTATTATCCCTCAATCTCTCATCAATCATTACCCTCTTGTTTTCCTTTTTAAACCACTTATTTTAATTTTGGCCTGAATGGTGGTAAACTGAGGCAGGGGGTACTGATTGCTGTTTTCTTTGACAGCATCATCTTTTCTAACTGGCTAAGATGACTAGGAGGGGGAAAGTGTAAAGTAAGAGTTTTTCTGGAGGTGGGGCTGGGTGGGAGGAAATGAGTATAGAAACAGGACAAGGAAATTCCTAGCCAAACTTGGCACCACTAGCGAAACAGGCGGTAGGAACCCCAGCCTTCTGGCTTCCTTCATCTGATCCAGGAATTCTGATGATTCATCTGGAAGGGCCTAGCTGAAGCTGAATGGAACTTGTGGGCACTATTACAGCTTTAAAAGACTTGCTTCTCTGCAATGTCCTCTGGGAAACCCAGTCCAAATGGATTGCTGCTGAGTTTGTAGGTTATCTGCTCAGGGCAGGTCCCTCCCCCAAAGCACAAAAATATACACTGCAAACTTCTTTCTGATTCATTTTTCATTTCCAGGTGGTTAGTGGAATAAAGTTGGAATTTTGGCTCCCTGGCCTCTCTTGAGCAACTGACAAATAGCTGTTTTCTGTGGGATGGCTACCCAGAGCCATCCTATTGTCGCTGAACCAAGCTGGCTGCTTGAATAGATGGGAGACCAATCAGTCTATTTTCAGCTCTGGTGATTTGCAAGCCCATCCAGCTCTGCTCTTCAACTTGGTCTGAGCTATGGGGTCCATGGGCTTAGACTCCAGCTGCTCAGCATCTAGTGCTTTGGAACCAGAAAATGGGGCTTTTGGATCACATGCCTCTCACAAGCCACCCTTTCCTAGTTCCCATTTTGCCTGTTTTATGGTAGATTTGGCTGTTTGCAGGTTGGACTGGATCCCCTCTCCCTCCCCTCTTTTTAGCTCCTCTCCATCAGGGCCCTTCCTCCACTGCCACCCTCTTTGTTCTTTGGGATGTCCTGGAGGGGTTCAGAGCTGGAATGCCCACCCAGTCGACAGGCCAAGCAGCTGGGTGGTGTCGGCTTACCACAGCACCAGATGTGATGCGCAGTGTCTATCATCAGTCCTTTGAAGAATGACGCTCAGGTGCAGCAGACCAGTTTTAAACAGGGACTCGATGCGTGGGGAGAGCCAAGGGAAATGGGATGGGTGTTTCCAGGCTTGCTTCATTTTCTGTTTCCTTTTTAAAGACCATGATCCTTTGGAAGCTTTTAAAACATTCACAATTTGGCTGAGTGGAGATGGTCTGCCTCCCTCAGTAGGCTGAGCTGGTGAGAAGCAAGCATCTGGCTTATACTGATGAAAGGCAGGAAATTCAGAATTTCTGCTCCAGTACTTTCTGCTTCAGTGCAGGATTCACTAACCTGGCAATGTGGTGAGCCAGCAGACAGAGGACCAACCAGGCCATGAAACAGGCTCCATTTTTGAGTTGAAGGTGCAGTGTTCAGGGCTGGGGCTAGGGAGACAGACCAGAAGATGGGGCCTCTTCTCCCCATGAGCTGGCACAGGCAGAGTTGTGTGTTTTGGATGGGAGCAGTGATGTTTTCATGAATCCTTTTCTGATTGGATCTTAGGTTTTTTTCTCCAGGGAACACCTATGGTCTTTGCTTATTTTCTAACAAGATCCCTGACCATGGAGACCTGGGCCTTGCCCCTGGCTGGCGGTGCAGCCAAATATAAACAAACGAGGGGAGTGCCTGGTGTCAAACATTATGTTTACTAAACAAAACTGACAAGTCCCCATTGTTGCGTGAGGAAGCCCTGCAGCTCTCAATCCCCCAGAGCTAAAGAGGATCCATTTTATTGAGTTCTGTAATGACAGCCCCGCTGGAACAGCTGGGTAGTTTGTATTAGCTCTAAGAGACTCGGGAGGGCAGTTTTTCTTTAGAAAAATTATGTTTTTCATTTATACCAACAACAGCCTAGCTGTCTCAGCATACCTTCCTATAATCTTTAAAAGATTGGGAAAAATCATAGCCCAGGCTGTTCCCTCAACACTTAGGATGGCTAGAGTTAGCAAGTGGCAATAGGAGAAACCAAGTTAAATTCAAATTTCAGATAAACCATAAATGCTTTTCTCACGTAAGTAATATTTGGGACATACTTATCTGAAAAAATATTCATAATTTATCTGAAATTAAAATTTAGCAGGCATCCTGCATTTTACCTGGCAATACGTGATATCTTTCTGAATATCTCTACTTGTATACTTCTGGTGACATGACACTCATAATCTTTTAAAACAATCATTCCATCATTAGACAGCTGAAATTACTTAAACCTCTTCTGCACATTAAGGTGACCTTTCCTAGCGTGAACTTCCTAGCATGTCCCTTGGAATATGTTTAATCCATCTGCCACGTGACAATTCTTCAAATGTTTACTAACAGCTCTGTGTCTCTCTGAATTTTCTCTCTCCAGCCTGAACATCTCCTACTCCTTCAATTTCTCCTCCAATGATATTGTTTCAGAACTGCAGGCCCTCCTATTAATGTGCTCTAGCTTGTTTAGAGCCTTTGTAATCAGGTGGGATCTGGCAACCTGGACAATGGCTCTGATCGACATGGCTTTGTGCCTGTTGTTGACAGTCTGTGTCTACTGTGCCAGGGCAGTTCTGTCCTCATGAGCCTGGCTTCCCTGTACCCTGCAGTACTGCTGCCTGTCAGACTGGAACTTGTGGCCATTGGAGAGGTGCACGCTCCTGTACATGCCAAATGCAACTTTGGCAGCTCCATCCTTATTTATTTCTTATTTATTTATTTATTTATTTTGGGATGGAGTCTCGCTCTGTTGCCCAAGCTGGAATGCAGTGGTGCGATCTCAGCTCACTGCAACCTCTGCGTCCTGGGTTCAAGTGACTCTCCTGCCTCAGCCTCCCAAGTAGCTGGGATTACAGGTGTGTGCCACCACACTCTGCTAATTTTTTTTGTATTTTTAGTAGAGATGTGGTTTCACCATGTAAGCCAGAATGATCTCGATCTCCTAACCTTGTGATCTGCCTGCCTTGGCCTCCCAAAGTGCTAGGATTACAGGCGTGAGTCACTGTGCCCAGCCGGCAGCTCCATTCTTAAGTGATAGTTGGAAGTTAGGACAATTAGCATTACCAAAAGTCATCTTAGATTCTTATGAAACAGACTTATTTTTTATGACAACATTACATGTTTCTGTTTCAGGTCACATTGAAGTCGTGGACAAAGACATCAAGCTGGATTCAGAAATTTGCAACAAACCAACTGTGGAATTTTGGGAAAGTCACTTCACCTCTTTGACTCTCAGCATCTTCATGTGCAAAATGAGGAGCCTGAGTTAATTCTCTAAAGCAGAAGAATATCTCAGGAAGACTTGTGGGTGTGGTTATTAACCCATGAAGTAGGTCAGTATAAAATAGATAAAGACATATTTTTTAAAAACCAGTAGGGAAAAGCCGTAACTGTCTTAGATTTAAAGTGATTTTTAGGTCCTCAACTTCCCTTGGGAAGAAAATAGTCTTAAAAAATTACACATGGACTACTTACTGATGCCAGTCTGTGAACTGTTTGTCATTGGTCTGTGACAAGATAAATACAAAGACTGAGAAGTATTTAGAGACATGTACATCTACTGGGCCTTGCTGTGACGTCCGAGTGCATGAGCCTGTTGAATGGATATAGACCAGTGTGGATGCTGCTGAATGTGTGGGTGTTGAGTGGCAGGTGGCATGAGCTATGCATCAGTCAGTTCCAAACAATCTGGCCTAACCCAGTGGTTCAGACAGGAATTCTGATCCCAAGCAAAAATGTCAAAACTCTTCTTTCTTTCATGAGTACCTTTCTTTTAAAATTAAATTTATGCTGATCATAGAAACACATAGGTATGACCTTTAAGATCAAGTAGTAGTAAAATATTAAAAACATGAGTCATTTGCACCCTCCTTCCCCAAGCCTCATGCAGGTTCCCTGGCAGCAGCCACATTAAATTGGGAGCTTCATTGTTTGTAGAGAAAGGAGAGAAGCCCAGGAGGCTCAGTGCTGGGGGGCACCAAGCACCATCAAGTGGCATGGGGGAGGCTGGGTGAAAGTCTGAGCACAAGCAGTTGGACCATGACCCATCCCAAGACCTGCTCACCAATCCAGCATAGCTGACCAATCCCCTCCTGCCACCTTCATTCTCACTATACCCTTTCCTTCATCCATCCCACATATATTTAATCTCTGGCCAAAAGGAATCTGAGAGGCCCTGGACTCTGGGATGCTGGGCATAGCAGAGGGCAGAGGTGAGGTTCAGGGCTGAAAACTGGAGTTTTCTGTGAATATCTATATATTGAACTGCATCACTGACAGCCCTTCCCTCTGACTTACTCTCAAAATTATCAAGGGCTGTGTGCCACCCTAGGGAGGAGATCAGAGTATTTGTCTCTGGAGAAACGAAACATCCTCAAAAAGAGACCCATATGCTGACATATGGAGACCTCTACTGAAAAGGCCAATTCTTTTCCGATTATCCTACAGTGATCTCCTGCTGTCAACAAGCCTTGTACCTACCCTCATACCCTCGCAAACTTTCAGGTGACTTTCCATTGCCTCAGTCTTACAACATATGAATGGACAGTCAAGGATCATAAGACATTTAAGAGAGTTTCCCATATGAAAGATAAATGCTATAGTAGATTGATTTTTATTAATGGTCCTAATTACTGTCCTCACAGTCTCTATGCCTTTTGCCTTGTAAGTTTGCAGACTCCTCTTACTCTAATTCTTGGCTTGTCCGTGTGTCTTAGTCCCTTTTGTGCAGCTATAGCAAAATACCACAGACTGGTAATTTATGAACAATAGAAGTTTATTTGGCTCACGGTTTTAGAGGCTGGGAAGTCCAAGGTCAGATTGAGGGTCTGCATCTGGTAAGGGCCTTCTTGCTGTATCATATAGCGGGAGAGAGAGAGAGAGAGAGAGAGAGAGAGAGAGAGAGAAGGGGGTCAAACTCATCCTTTATGAGGACATCACTCCTGTGATAATGAACCCATTCCTGCAATAATGGCACTAAACCATTCGTAAGAGCAGAGCCCTCATGACCTAATCACCTCTTAAAGGTCCCACCTTTCACACTGTTGCGTTGGTGATTAAGTTTCCAACACGTGAACTTTGGGGGACACATTCAAACCATAGCACCACATGACTTGCATTGGCCAGTGAAACAATAGCAAACTTGATTTAAGTGGAGACTTTAAAAAGTACTTGTATATTTCCTTTTTTTCTCTTGGACCTATGCCACTCACATGAGAGCACACTTGAGCTAGCCTTCTGAAGAAATGTGGGAAACATGGGGGAAAGCCAGGTTCTCCCAGTTGAGCCCTCATTGGCCAGCCAAACACCAGTAGTCCCACTAGCTGAACACAAATGCATGAATGAGCCCAGCCAAGATCAGCTAAGCCTGACCTGGCTGACTCATAGGCAAGTACTGTCCTCTGAGAAAATCAAAATGCTGTGGCATCAAATCTGTAACATGTTAGTGTAAACGAACACACCTTCTGCCTTCTGGTGTACCACCAAGTTCTATCTCTCTACTACTTGAGATCTGAGAACACTTTTTTGGCCTTGAAATCCAATTGTCTGCAGGAATGATAGCTTGGAGGAAGCCATGGATATAAGCTGGGGAAACAGATTGTCAAATAGGCCTTGCTGGACACAGGCTTCCTCCTCTGGTTCCTGGTCCTGCCTTGTAATAATCTCATCTGGCCTATAGCTCAGGGGTTTCTTCTGCCCTGGGGTTAGTAAAAAAGTCTCAGAATGCCATACAGCCCAAGTTGGTTAGCTGGGTCCTCAACTCAAGTCTCTGCCTTTGGGCTTATCAGTAAAGCTGGAGGCAGAGGAAATTGTGATTTTGTTTCTTGTTTTCTGTTTTTTTTGTGTGTGTGTGTGAGACAAGGTCTTGCTCTGTCACCTAGTATCAGTGCAGGAGCATAATCACAGCTCACTGCAGCCTCTATGTCCCAGGCTCAAGCAATCCTCCCACCTCTGCCTCCAGAGTAGCTAGGACCACAGGCATGTGCCAGCACGCCTGGTGATTTTTAAATTTTTGTGAAGATGGGTCTTACTGCATTGCCCAGGCTGGTCTTGAACTTCTGGACTCAAACAATTCTCCTGTCTCAGTCTCCCAAAGTGCTGGGATTATAGGCGTGAGTGACTATACGTGGTGGGAAATTGTGAAGTGAGTAAAAATTATCTACCACACCAGCCCTGCCTATGCCTTTCTATGGGCCCTTTCTTCCTTCCCTATGTCCACGTCACATACAGCTCTCTCTTTCAGGAGAGTCTGCAGTCTGCTTACACTCAGGGCCGTTTTCTTTTAAACTTTTAACGAAGATATTCAGTATCACAGAACATTTAGACATTACCTTTCTCAGTGTTTCTTACAATTAAAGTTTTTTTTTTTTTTTTTTTTTTTTTTTTTTTGATATGGAGTCTTGCTTTTGTCACCAGGGCTGGAGTGCAATGACACAATCTAGGCTCACTGCAACCTCTGATTCCCAGGTTCAAGTGATTCTCCTGCCTTAGCCTCCTGAGTAGCTGGGATTACAGGCACCTGCCACCACACCCAGCTAATTTTTGTATTTTGAGTAGAGATGGAGTTTCACCATGTTGGCCAGGCTGGTCTTGAACTCCTGACCTCTGGTGATCCTCCTGCCTTGGCCTCCCAAAGTGTTGGGATTACAGGTGTAAGCCACTGCTCCCAGTCACAATTCAAGTCTTATCTCCAACTGGAATGAGAAGCCTTTTCCTCATTTTAAACAAATTTTCTCTAGAAGGCAAAACTCCTTTAGAGGGGGTGTGTTTGTGTTTTTCAATGATCTTGAAGTGGTAACCCATGGCTAGGTTCCTGTGGTTGGAACCCAGCGCTGGCACTGTTCTTTTGCCAAAAGCATTCTAGACATGGTCATTAGCTCACTGGGGACCCAGGGAGAGAAAGTAAATAAGAAAATTGTCTTGCAAATGCGTATTGTGTTTTGTAATTTGGAAGCCCGCCCTGCTGATATTCAAACCACACACACAGCCGCGTGCTGTTACCTGAGTAACAGTCCTTGAGTTGGCATTTTAGGATCAAATGGGGTTCAGAGGAAAAATTTTATTCTTTCCTGGGCCTTTGCCATCTTGCTGGGGGATGTCTTCCTCTTTTTGACGCTAAAAGAGGACTTACAGTCTCCTGGGAAGATGAAGTCTGATAAATCAGTTGTTATTGCCCTGGGCTTTTCATCTAAAACAAAGGGAGAGCTGAGGTAATTGTCTGAATAATTTGGGCAAAACAATCAACCGTTGTCAATGCATCACACAGTTTGGAGTTACCCAAATAATAGCACGGTACATGGCATCTGCGTAGCACATTTTAGTTTCTAGGAAAGGCACACCACCTCTTTTTGGGGGATACTTTGCAAGGACTAAATCAGCATTCTCAGTTGTCCCAGTGCCCCTCCCTGGGAGTGGCATGCAGAAGGAACCCTATGATGCTAACAACAGGGAATGTTGTCGGAGCTGTTGCATGTTCCAGGCACCGTGCTAAGCAGCCTAAGTAGATCTCATTTAGATGTCATCACAAGCCTGTTACCATCTCCACTCAGCAGATGTTGAATATGAGGCCTACAAATCTTCAAGGAACTTGGGTGAGGCTCACAGCTGGTAAGTTGCAGAGTTGAGTCAAGCCTACTCAGTGTGACTGCAGAGCCTGTCCTTTCAAACATGAAACCTCTAAGCAGGATTATACCATGAGGATCCAGAAACCCAGAGAAACTTGTGATCAGATCAGCTTCCTTAGCAGAAGAAGTAGGATAATGAAAAGCACCACTAAGTAGCTGGATGATACAAAGCAAGAAACGTCCCTGCTCTGGGCCTCAGATTCCTCTGGACTAAATAAAGGGACCGGCCTGGGTAATTTGTAAAGTGTATTTCAGGTCTCGCTGTCCGTGATTTTTAAGGTAGTCTGAGTCTGTGATCTCAATATACTCATTTCCTGAGCTCTGATTGAAGCTGAGACCAGCACTGTTTGAACCCTGGTGTACTAACAAAGAGGGAAGCACTAATAGGGTAGGCTGAGCCTTTAAATCTCAGTGTCCTCAATAGCACAGGGTTATATCTTTTGTGCTAACATAATTATCTCAGGTTTTGGAGTTGATGTGTGTGTGTTTAATAGTCACCCAAAACCCAGGCCGATGGGGTAGCTCCCATCTCTAATGTCTTATGTCGTTCTGCCAGAGGAAAAGAAAGTTCTAGGAGGTATTAAACTGGACATTAAATGTGCTGGCCCAGAAAATGACAAGAGTCATGATCTCTCCTAACTTCTTAACCAGAACTAGATCCATGGGCCTATCCAACCAGAGGAAGTGACAAGATACAAAACCTACATATGCCCCAAACATGGAAAACTGGGAATTTTTGGAGGACAGCATTAATGACCACCTAAAATAGGAATGCTGCAATGTTGTATAAGGATCCTACACCATCGGATCCTACAAAAGGCAGAGCTGCTCACGTTCCACTGTGTTCAGAGAGACAGAATGGACAAGAAAATGCTTCATTTTCAACAAGATCCTGGAAACCAGGTTGGGGACAGGGCACTGGGGTAAGGAGAGGTCACTCAGGGTCAGATTTTCTCTAGGGTTTACCTTGATCACATTCCTTTCTTTAATATTTCTTGTAACCCACTAATTCAGATAGCTAAAAAAGTTACCACGAGCTAAAGTCAACATCAATTAAAAATCCCATATATATTTCATGGCAAAACACATGGTCTTCAAACATGTGTGATTTTCATCGGACCTCCTCATCTGTTTGTCATTTAAGGTTCAGGCCATTTTCCATATTTCTATCAAATGCTGGTTGCTGCAGATGAAAGCCTGGCAAATTACTATGCAAAAGAAACTTTCTGAAGTTATAAATAATCAAATGCCTGTGGGGCGTTGACTTCATACACAAGAATACACAGTAATGATCAGAGCTCAGAGGGAAAATGAAGCTAAATGATGGCCTTACTAGTAAGGAGAAGGTTGTGGCTTTGCTTAGAGTAACATGAGTTCCATCCTCCCGGCTTCTCATCCTCTGGCACAAATGGGACAGGTGGAGCTATGAAGAGAGTTGGTGAAGTAGCTGAACACAGGCAGGGGCAGTGGTGTGCTGGTAAATGTTTAATAATTGGCTCTCTGGGGGAAAAAGCCCGGATGTGTAGTGTTTGCAGTTTTCCTGGTGTAAATACCCCCACCATGGCTGATTTCACGGTACCGACATGATGGCACTGAACATGGATTTGGGAAGAAATATATACAGTCGACCCTTGCGAACTAGTGCCGCCTGGCTCCTCCACATCACTGAGCAGGGAAATTGGGACGGTCGTCTGTCTTTTGTCCCCTACCCTACTCTAGTCCCAGAATAGGGTGTCTGGAGCTTAGATGGCAGGAACTGTTCAGAGGAAGGCAATGGCAGGAGGAAGGAAGATGTCATGGAGAGGAAGATTGGCAGCTCACATATTATATTGATTTCCAAGGGCTGTGGCAACAAATTACCACAGAAAGTGGCTTAGAACAACAGAAATTTATTCTCTCGTGGTTCTGGAATTCAGAAATCAGGGCTCCCCATATTGGCGGGGCTGGTTCCTCCTGGAGTCTTTATGAGAGAGACTGTCCCATGCCTTTCTCCCAAATTCTGGTGATTTTTAGAAATCCTTGTCATTCCTCAGCTTGTAGACACGTCACTCCAATGTGATCATCTTCTCTGTGTGTCTGTGTCCTCTCTTCTTATAGGAATGCCATTTCATCTTGAGATCCTTAACGAACTACATCTGCAAAGACTCTATTTCCAAATAAGGCCACATTCTGAGGTTTCAGGAGGACATGAATTTTGGGGAGACACAATTCCACTCACTATACATGCTCACACACAGTACAGAAAGAGGGGTGGCAGGACCAGCACGGGCTTCCTGGCTGTAACATCCTCCTGACTTTCCTGAACCTCCCTAGGCTGTGATCTATTTCCTGATTTAGGATCATGGGTCGGCAGGGGAAGTGGTCTGTGATGAGTGGGTTGCTTTTCCACTTAGTCACGCTCCTCACCCCCAAACCTAGGTGGGTGCGGAGCGGAGTGACCCTGCCCTAGTTCTCTTTTAAAGCTGTGTTTGGGCAGTTGTCTACTTATATCATCTTCTAACTCCTTTGAAGACAATTTGGGCAAAAATAAACACAAAGCTCTAGGAGAGTTCTGTTCTTTAATTAGTTTCATGTACCCTACCTGTAAAATAGGCTATTAATCGATACCGAAAGAGTGAATGGACAAATGAACACAGTCAAGGGCCTCTTGGGTTGATTAGAATGGGCCTTCTCTGGAAGAAAACATATGAGCTTTCAAGTTCAAAAATATTTTTTCAATCTGAAAGACTTATTCCGGCCCATTAGGTCAGTGGAAGACAGTGACTGAGGATCAAGTGTCAAAGGCCCCTGGGGGGGACATTAAGTAAGGCCTTCCTTGGCCCTGTAATAGGAGCTGCTGCCAGTGGAGCCATGCACCGCTCCTCCCTGGGGCCCTGATGAGAAAGCCAGCTTGGCTGGGCCTTTAAGGGCAGGGAGAGGTCACTGAGACTCCGGTGGCAAGTTTAAACTACATCGTGTGGATGATCCTTTCAGTTCGGTTCAGGAAGCTCTTCTCTTAGCCTGGAATGCAGAGGAAGGGATTGGGGGTGTGGGGGTCAGGTTTCCAGGAAAGAATTTAGCTTCAGTGTTTCCTTGATTGAGGCAAACTCATACCTGGGGAAGCACCGTGGCTTAGGGAATCTGTTGCACCAGTGAGGTTTTCACATTTCAGGCCCAAGTTCCTTGTTTCCACCAACTGTGTTTGAGATTAATTGGATTTACGTGCCGTGGCTTAAGAGTCCGTAACAAACCCCTTTCCCCGCTGTTGCAGCTCCTCCTCTCCTCCCACTAGGTTGCTCTCACTCCTGGGTTTCAGGTATGCAGTCATTTGGCTGGCCTGTGATCACATGAAACAATGACCACATAAAACACACCTCCATTTGGAGATAAGCACTGATGCATGCCCTGCAGCTGAGATTAAAATCTGTCCCATAAATCTCTCCACAATGCTGTGTATTCTGCTCATAATGATGAGGAGTGAGCTAGTAAATAAATGACTGAGAAAAAAAAATTTCTCCCAAAGTACCTTATGATTAAGAGGTTTGTTTCCGTATTGCTAGAAACTACAGGAGGGGGGCAAGCTTTGTCACTGATGTGAGTTCTTCCCTATGGCACTGCATGGAGGGTTCAATTTCATTCATCATACATTTTTTAAGAGCCTACTATGTGTATAACCAGGGGTATAACAAGGACACAACTGAAGATATGCAAAGGTTTAACTGGGAGTTCATGGATACAATTAATAAGATGATGGAATTTGAAAACATATTAATTTGAGATCTAGTTATAAAAAATTCTGCATGTGTGTATTCGTGTGCTTTGGAGTTTAATTGTACCATTGTATAGAGATATTTGATAGATTTTTGATATACAGTGGAATATTTTAAGTCCCTAAGTTTCCAAATAAATAATGGAATAAACCAATCATCTCCATGCTTTTTTATGACTTTATCATGATGATAGATTTTCTAGAAAAGGATTCGAGGATTCACCGTGTTCCTTGGTCTGTCAGTAAACCAGGATAAATCTGAACCTTGGTGCGCCATTTTCCCTCAACTGAGGTAACAAGGGGTGTGCGTATATGTGTGTGTCCATTATGTGCACATGACTGGGTATGGTTGTGTGGATATTAAGGCTAGGAGGCACAGGTATTGCTGAGGAAAATGAAATTCAATAAGAATACATTCCAAGGTCTCAGATCAACCATTTTTAGCCTTGGAAATCCCTAGCTGCAAGTGAACCCAGAGTTGACAAGTCACTACATTTGTAGAATTTAGATCACTGAGGTGCTTCCGTATGCAGAGAAGATGCCCCTTTTGCCATGGTGGCTAAACCTTGAGGTTGCAACCTTAGGCCAGGGGGAAGACATGCTGAATAAAAGGAAAGACCTGCCTCTCTGGGCCAAGTAAGAGTGGGAAGAAGAATGGGGATAAGCAGAGGAGAAAAACAGACTTAAGCATCTTTGTTTCTCTCGGCCCCTTGGGTCTTTGTCATTTGTACCCAGATAAACATGCGGAAGAAGAGCATTGGGCTATTGGGCTGGGAGATATGCTTTATTGAGTGATTTTGTGTGTGTGTGTGTGTGTGTGCGCGCACGCACGCGTGTGCACTTGTGAGAGAGAGAAGAGTGAAGAGATCCAAGTCTCAGACCTCCATCATGGCTGGGGAGGCGTGGTGAAGAAGAGGCCAGGCAACAGAAGGCTGGATTGAAAAACCAGTAGGCCATGCTCCTGGCTACCATGGTCTAGTGGTGACTTGCAAGGAATTCAGCAGGGCCCATCTACCTGGTGAGGGGATGAGGAAGGGCTGAGGCAGCCTATGGACTTGCAGGAGGCCTGTGGTTGGAGTGAAGAGGCTGCAGTTGCAGGGCCTTGGAGATGGAAGCAAATGGCAGGGAACATGCACCGCCATGGTGAGTGCCAGCACACTGACCTCAAATGACAGTGCCCCTTCACTCCCCGCCCTACCCAAAAAGGAAGCACACCATGAGTCTTGATCATCTTCATTGTCACTGCTGTAGGAAGCATATCTGTTCCAGGTGATATGCAGCTGGGACTAGGGGATATCCAGAGAAACGTCTCCCCTGCTGGCCAGAGGGTAAAATAACCCTTCATATATCAAGATGGCATTTTAGAGAACAGAAGAGAGACCAAAATTCATCTACATACCTGGACTCGCTTGAAAAGGAATGACTTTTGATAGGGAATTCAGTTTTGAAAAGACTGAGTTTCTAAGGGGAATTTGCCATGGGACAGGCCTGAAATACTATTATTGGCCAAAGTGTTCCCAGCCACCCAGCTAATATGGGCCCTCTGAGGAAGAGCAGAGCCTTTCGGGGGAATAAAGAAACTGTTTTCCCTACACAATGGACTGTGCTGTGAGTAATAAGCCAGCCCTGATACAGATGGATAAAAATAAAGTCGGGAATTTTCAAGTACTTTCATCTTAAGTAAACAACCTTAAAATAGTCATGAAGGCTTTTGAAACTTTTCAGTGGTCTTTTAAGTCTTTCATAAAAATACTCTGGGAACAAGAAGCCCTGTTATGCTATCTCTCTGGCATTCCACAAGGAGAGAATAAAAGACCCTGAGAATGCCTATGGCACAAGTGTCTCCATGGAACCCAGCAGGCTAAGCTGACTTGGGAGTGTTGGCACCATCTGGGGACACCAACCCAAATACTGATGAGAAAAAAGGCCCTGAAGGATTCAGCCTGCAGGGACCATTTCCCAATGGAAGGGGAAGTCCCTGGAATTCCATGCTTCTGTGGACAGGAAAATTGCTTTTCTTGGGGATGCTTTCTGAATAAGGGAGATAGATACTTGTGTGACTGGGACAGTTCTGGTGCAGATTGTTTTGGACACAGGGGAATGGCCTAGGTGACCTTCTAGGGGTCTCGTACCTAATCTGTGATTCTGTAAGTAATGAGTTGACAGAAAATTGCATTCTGTCTTTGGTTGGCCATCTGCTGTTTCCCTAATGCTGGCTGATAAAGGCATGGTGATGTGGGGAGAAGGTGAGCTGTAATTAATTATCTATGGCATTGATGAATTTCTTGTAGGATATTCCCCTGCGAATCCAGCAGTATAGCTGCATTCCTCCCCCCTCCCAGTGTTAATGGTTTATTTATGGACTTGGCTCCATAATTAAATGTTTCATTTGCAAGAAAATTGTTCCTAGGAAAATCCAAGCTCTCTTTATGTGCCTGGAATGGGCTCTTGCAGACATTACATAAGAGATTTGTCCATGTTGGCCTGCTGCTCTTAGCTTTCTGGATAATCTAATGAATTATGTTTCCAGTGTATGTAAATTACTAAACGTAATTTTCTTCAATATGCCTGCTGAATAAAACCAAATGTATTGTGGGCATACTTTTAATTATTTGTATGCTATAAAAATGGAAGAAATCAGAAGTACAGAAACAGTGTTCTAAAAAACCCCTCTAGTTTTCTTTTGGGCAACAGTTTAATCAGATTAAAACCATAATTGTTTTTCAACTCTTGCCTCACACTTCTTTTGGCCATCACTTTTGTCAGTATGTGGCTATGCCCCATGAAGGCATTTAATGTCAATACTGAGTGTTTGCCTTACTAGAAAACAGCACATATTAGATGTCTGGGTTCAAGGCAAGGTGCCATTGGGAAGGCTCAAGACTCACTTCTGAGCTTTGCTTTCTGTTCTTGCAATTGGTCCCTGGCAATTCCTGACCCATTTTCTTCCGAGTCAAGAAGGTGGTAGCTAGGTAGACAAGGCTGTAAAGCAGAACTGGCAAGGAGCAAAGGTGAGAGGTCTGTGCTTATCTCTAGGTGTTGCAATGTGAAAAGAATAAAAACCAGCCACTTTGATTACCTAGCTAGAGATCTGGAGGCCAGACTCAGTTTAAGATAAAGATAAAAGGGAATTTGGGTATCTAGCTATTCAAGCCCCTTGGACTATTATCTGAAATATGTTTACCCAATGGTTTCTATCACACTGTGACATGGTGGTAGGGGATGGAGTCTAGAATCAAAGCACTGGCTCTAAGTTCTGTTCTAGTATTTTGGGTGAATCACCTTGGGCAAGACCTTACTTCTCAAAGCCTCGATTTTCTCATCCATCAAGTAGGACGCATACTAATGCTGCTTGATTGAGAAGTCATGAAGAGCAAATGAAATGGTGCATAGGAATGTGATTTATAAATGCTAAAGGGTGGCGTAAATGGACGTTTTTGTTATCATTACATCCTTCTCCTGCCCCATAAGCTGCAATGACTGGCAAATCATGCGTTGATTTTTTATGGCTGATGGGGAGGAAAAAAAATATTTTCTGAGTTCATCCAGTTGCCCTAGGAGAGCAGCAGAATTCCTTAGGGTGGGAAAACTTCTCTTTTCTTTGGGAATACACAGTAAAGGGATATTTGGATTCCATAAAGCAGGCCTTTTGGGTCAGTCTAGATCAGTGCTTCTCCAAGGATCCATGTGAAGAATTAGCTTTTAAAACTCTATTCTTTCCTGGACTGGTACTTTTGTAAAATATCATGATATATATTATTAAAAACATGAAATAAAAAAGACATATAAAGCACAAGTCTCATTTTTATTTTATGATTAGATTCAGCAGACATAAAAATTACTATGTCAAGTTGCCATAAAACCTTAACATCTGAACTTATCTCGTCGTGCACTGGCAACCAAAGTTCATGGCCTGGCACCACACTCTGCACTCTATTTTAAGGAATTCAGTTGTAGGTGGAGGAGATTTCCAACAAAAAGATAACAAAAGTGATTTCTGTACTATAATAACAGGCATTCTGAGATTTTGGCAGATGGGCTGATAAACGGATGCAAAACTCAGAAGAAGGGACAAGGGCAAAGGGCCTATTTTGACAGGGTGGCGGGGGGGGGGGGTCCAGGAGGAAAAATGACAACAGCTGGCCAAAGTTAAAGAGAAGGACAGTAGTACATAGTCCTGTGTGCTGGGAACAATGTCCCGTGGTCCAGTGACAGTTTTAACTTGTGTTCTTTGGTAGGCTGTACTCATTCCTGAACCTTCAGTAAAATTTGTTACACACAATGTCTGCCTGTTCGTGACGCTTGGGGATCGAGGGAGGGTCCGTGTCTATACCTGGAGGGAGAGCAGAGAGCAGGAGAGCAGCCGCTGCAGTCTCAGTGGTAAAGGGGGATCAGAGTCGAGCCTAGCAGAGGAATTCAGAGCCAGAGCTGTCTGGGAGGAAGTCAGCCTTCTCCTGAGTGTCTGCAGATATGTTGAGGTGAGCACTGGATTTCCATATTATATGGGAAGGAAATATTTGTGCCTAATTGCTATTAAGAGGAAAAGGGACCCTGGAAGTTTGAAGGATACGAAATGTTCAGGTCCCACCACAGTCTCAGATAGAGGAACCCTTTGTCCATATTTTGCCACCGCATCTCCTGCTCATTCAACATGGAGCCCTTTCTCCTTAAGGAAGGAAGGTTGGGTCTGTACAGATGAATCAGAAGTTGGGTTGAGAAATGTGTTCTGCCTATTTCTTAGTGCCAATTTTATGTTTTCAATAATTATCATTATATTTATTAAGAATTTGTTGTGCTAGGCTTAGCCCTTTGCATTAGTCATCTCAAATCCTTATGGTAGTTCTGCAGTTGTATAGATCTTTAATATCTTAGATTTACTATTACTATTTACTATTACCTTGACCAGATTATTTTATCTATCCGAGTCTCAGTTTTCTTATCTATAAAATAGACATATAAAGAGATACAACCTCATGATGTTATTGTAAGAATTAAACAATATCTTCAAAGCACACTGCCTGATGCACAACAAAAATAGTAATAATAACAATAGCGATGATAATATTAACAATAACTAACATTGGAGAGTGCATGCTATGTGCTAAGCACTAATTAAAGGACTTTACTTTTGTTATCTCATTTAATGCTCACAGTAACCCTATAAGCTAGGTACCATTGTCATCCTCACTTTACAGATAAGGGATCTGAGGCTCAGAGACACTAAAGCGCTTGCTCATGTCACAGGGTCAGTATGCGATGCAGCCAGGTTACAACCCAGGCTATTTAACTCCCGAGCACTCACTCTTAATTATGATACTACACTTGCCACTCAAGAAATAGTTTATTATTATTGCTGTTGTTACTATTACAGATGAATACATTGAGTCCCAGGTAGGTGAATTACTTGCCCAAGCCAACACAGCCATGTCTCAGAGCTGAGATTGAAAGCCTCTGGCTTTCTGTGGCCTCAGTTGGTTGTGTGGCTGGGTCCTGGGAATTTGAATGGATTAAATGGCCTCAATCTGTTTAGGATGACCACACCAAGAGCCATGCCCTCTGCATGGTGGATGAGGATGGAGGCAAGCAGGGTTCATGCCCTCTGATGTCCCCAGGAGGAGCCCAGGTCTCTGCAGTGAGTCTGAGTTATGAGGTTGGACAGCAGACTTGTTGGAGCCCAGAACCCATCCACAACCAGTCTTGATTTACACGGGAATGTTTCCTCACTGTTGGCATTTGGAAAGGGAAATAGCAAATTTTGGGTGTTTGCTTATTTCCGTCAGTAATTTCAGCTAGGAGGGGGGTGAAGGCTGATTAATTATACAGCAGCTCATTAAAACATAATATCCCTTTGAAGTCCAAAGCAGCAAGTGGAGAGCTGTTTTGCAACGTTGGTAGGACATTGGGTGTTCTCCAACTCATCCCTTTGATGCAGCTGGATAATATGGCTACCCTAGAGTTGTACCTTTCAGCACAGTTGAGGCAAACTTGGAGCTAGGCTTGTGGGATTGTGGTGTAAGGAGGACTCTGGGAACACATGGCTACTAAAGAATCCCGCAGAAGGAACTCCCAGGCTGAGGCTGAGCTTAGCCCATATCCTGTCCCCAGGCTCCTGGTGGGGCCCCCACTGGGCAACTGCTACCTTCTGCAGTGAGCCGAACCACCCCAGGGAGGCTGGGGGCCACAGCTGGCTGAGAATGCTTGTGGCCATCAGTGTCTCCACCTCAGGAAGATACCATAGGCCAAGGAAAACACTTGGTAAACTTAGCCTGTGCAGCTCTCAGTAACTCATTTAGGATTTAATGTTTCTTTTTAAACAGAGCACAGAAGGCTTGGAAAGCAAGCTCAGTTACTCCTGAGAGGATAGCCTAATTCCATGTCTTATTCATCTTTGCTTTTGGCACCTAGAAGGTGCTCAATAAATGCCTGTTCAATTTCAATCATCTTCTGTGGTTTTTTTTCTAAAAGTTTGGAAATCCCCCAACCATCATTTATTAGATTGCTTGGAGTTTAGCTGCGGCCAAGTGTTGAAACAGTGGGTTGCTTAAGACTGATTATTCCCGATTAAACAAATAGTCAGTGAACATTTACTGGTCAGGCATTGAGCTGGATGCTGTGGTAGAAGAAAGACTTGCCAATTGAATTGTTAAAACACAGAACCGGAGCTGCCACAACAGGAATGTAGGTAGGTCGGCTTCAGTAAGAAGATAGAAGAATGGAATAAGTTAGATTAAGAGATCAGGAGAGACTTCATAGAGAGAAGCCCTGTGAGAAGAGCTTTGGAGGATGAATAAGAGTGTGAAAGATGTTGGGTCAAAATAAGAGGTTTCAGCTGGAGTGAATGGCATGAGCAAAGGTCTTAAGGCATGAAGCTGCCCTGGCAGATACTCCATGTGGCTGAGCTTCTGGTATAAAAGTATAATTAAAAAAAGGTTAAAAATAAATCATACAAGTATATGGTGAACGCATGTCAAAGATTTTCTTAAAAATTCATTAGTCATAAACTGGTTCAAAGAAGAGCTTGAAAGACCAAAGCATATCTAATCAATAAAAGAAGGAATACTGAAAGAAGACAACACAGTTAGATAGGAATCTGGTTAATGCTCTACAGAGCAAGAAAGCCATAACCTGTGGAACTATCATTTCTACAGGATAGAATTCATTTGCAATCTTACTGGACAAAAAAAATCACTTGCAACTTGCCAATTTTATAGCTGTTAACATCCAGTTTTATAGAATCTGGGCCTGAATCAATGGTAAATAGTAAGTCAAACAAGTTACATTTCTCTAGAGCATTCAATCATCCCAAAGCAGGCCTTTTTTTTTTTTTTTCTTCAAGATTCTAGGATGACTTTGAAAATATATGCAGTAATCTTCTTCCTAATGTTTATTATTTGGATAATTTCGCTAAAAGGGAAATGTTTGGGTCAGATTTGGAGGACCTCATGTTGGAGTTAGGCTGATTCTGTCTGTTTTAGCAGGTGCTATGATCTGTACCAAGATCTGGGAAGATGGGGGGAAAAACGGAGTGGAGAGAGGAGAGAATAGTGAAAGAAAACCTAGGTAAAAGGTTATGGTAATAATAATTCAGGTAGAGATGACAAAACCTTCAATTTCATGGTGGCAGTGGGTTTAGGAAGGAAGAGGCTGACATGAGATGCTATGGGAAGATGAAGAGATTTCATGGGAGTTGGGAGGAAGAGGTCCACAAATATTTACTGGGCATCCACCAGGAGTCACATCCTATGATAAACACCAGCAATTCAAAGAAGAGTAAGGGATTACTATTGTCCCCCCAGGAGCTTACAGACACATACAAATTATCATCAATTTCATGAGGAAAGGCCAGTGATAGAGATATGCATAGGATGAATGGGGCCAAGGTTGGATCAGGGGAGGATTCCCAGAGAGGTCTTTAAGGGCCAACAGGTGTTACTAGGCCAAGAAAGAAGTTAGAGGAAGATGCACCAGCACTGGCTGCACATTGAAATCACCTGGGTAATTTAATCAATTGCTGGGCTTGCCTCCCCAACCCAGAGATTCTGATTTAACGGACTGGGCGTGGCCTGGTCTCAGGGAACTCCAAAATCTCCCCAAGTGATTCTAATGTGCAATCAAAGTAGAGAATGCTTGAGGTGGAAGAAATAAGAGGAGCATAAGCAAGGATGTTATAATCGGCCTAGAATGTGCTGGGGAAAGAAATGCAGTACTTCAAAACTACTGTGGTGATGTGGAGAAAGTTGGGAAGAGAGGCTGACTGGCTGCAGCTGGTGGCTGTCACAGAAAGCCCTGCCCTGTCAGCTTGGAAGCTCACATCACTCTACGTATTTTCTACACTGGGAGATTTGAGGAATGGGTATCATTAAGGATACAAAATAAGGATGGAGAATTTGAGTGAATATTCTAGTCCCAGGTCTTCCTTGAATTTGCCATGTAACTTTAGTTTCCTTATATGTAAAACGAAAGATTGAACTACATGGCATCTGCTATGGTCTGAGTGTTTGTGTCCCCGCCCCCTGCAAATTCATGTGTTGACAATTAATCCCTAATGCAGTAGTATTAAGGGGTGGGGTCTTCAGGAGGTGATTAGATCACGGTGGCTCCACCCTCATGAATGAGATTAGGGCCCTTATAAAAGAGGCCTGAGAGGACGCTTGGTAATCTCTCCCAATATGTGAGGACACACGGGAGGTACTGAAGCTGCTGGTGCCTTCATATTGGAATTCCCAGACTCCAGAACTGTGAGCAATAATATTTCTGTTCTTTACACATACCTATCAAGGTATTTTGATATAGCAGCTTGGATGAACTAACACAGCATCTAAGTTCCTTTCAGTTCAAGAACTGCAAATTCCCACATTTCTGTCATTACTCTGATATTACCAATGTTGGGTTGAGTTGTACTTGAGATATTCATGGTCAGAACCTGGGGAAAGATCTTTATTTTCATTTTTGAGACAGGTTCTCACTCTGTCCCCCAGGCCACAGTGCAGTGGTGCAATCACAGCTCACTGCAACCTTGAGCTCCTGATCAAGTGATCTTCCCACCTCAGGCTCCCAAGTAGCTAGGACTGCAGGTGTGTGCCACCATGCCTGGCTAATTAAATTTTTATTTTATTTATTTATTCATTTTTGTAGATACAAGGTCTTGCTTTGTTGCTCAGGCTGGTTTCAAGCTCCTAACCCCAAGCAGTCCTCCTGCCTCAGCCTC
>NW_012115599.1:6055979-6135394 GCF_000951035.1 Colobus angolensis palliatus
TTCACCGTGTAGGCCAGGATGGTCTCGATCTCCTGACCTGGTGATCCACCCGTCTCGGCCTCCCAAAGTGCTGGGATTACAGGCTTGAGCCACCGGGCCCGGCCTAAAAAATTATGTTGTTTTTTCATTTAATTAAAAGAGCACTACATACTTATAGTAAATATAAAGCAAAACTTCCCCTTCCAGCATCCTGTGTCCCATTTCCCAGAGCCTCCTGGCATGGTTTCTTGTGTATATAGGAATAAACATTTTTTCTTTTTTCTTCTTTATATATTCATTTTTATGTATATATATGTACAATATGTACATTTGTTTACACAGTGGGGCCCTATCGTACAAATTGTTCTGTAATTAGTGTCTTTGCATCACAGTATATTTTTGACATCTTTCTATGTCTGTGTATTTAGAAATACATTGTTTTTCTTGTCAGTTGTACTGTATTCCATGATATAACACCATTATTTACCAAACCTATGATAGGCAGTCAGGTTGTATCAGTAGTTTGCTTTGTCAATCTGTTCCAGAGAACTATCTCATATATATGTGTGTGTGTGTGTATACATATATATATACACATATACATACATACATACATACATACATACATATATCTCCAATGGTGCAAGTATTGTTTATTGATAGGACAAATCCTGAGACATAGAATTGCTAGGTCTAAGGTTAAATCCACTGGAAATTTGGACAGACACTGCCAAATTGTCCTTCAAAATTGTTGTCCTAAATTATATGCCCAACCACAAAAAGTATCTGTGTGCTTTTTTCTTACTGCCTTGTGAATGCTGTGTATTTTTCAAATTTTAAATTGTATTATTGGAGATGAAAAATGTCATCTCATTGTTTGAATCTGCATTTATTTAATGTGAAAGAAGTTGTTCATTGTTTCTTATATCAATTGGCCACGTGTGACCTTCCTGTTCAAACTACCTATTCATGTCCTTTGTTCCTATTGCGTTTTCGTGTAATTTGGAATGCCTTCTTTATCATACACTAAATTTCTGTATGTATTTGTTTTTGCTTCTGGACACTCTATTCTGATCCAATCATCCACTTGCTTATTCAAGTATTAATATGATACTGTTTTAATAACTGGCTTTGCAATACATTTTAATATCTAGTAAGATGAAGTCATTCTCACTCTCCCTATTCAGAATTTTCTCAGATGTTTATTTTTCCAGATGGACTTTAATATTTTATCAAATTTAAAAAACTCCTGTTAGAATTTTTAATAATTGGAAAGAAATTTAATTATTAGATAAATCAGAAGTGACATTCTTATTATAATGACTCTTTTTGTTTAAGAATAAGGTTTTAAAATTTTCAATTTTTTTGTTAATATGGTTTTCACATTTTCTTCATATAGTTCTTGCATAATTCTTAAGTTTATTGTTACATATTTTACATTCGTCTTTGCTATTGGACAAAGTTTTCTATTTTTTATCTGGTTTGCATGTAAAAAAGCTACTGATTTTTATATATTCTGGAAGAACTGTGATAAGACGTAGGAAGAGGAAGAGAAGGAGAAGGGTGGGGGAAAGAATTAGACGACAGCGGAAGCTAGGAGAGAATACATTGTAAGCAGGAGGATGTCAACACTGTCAAATCATGTCAAAGTCATGCGGGAGGGCATGGATCCTATACTAGGAGCTGGTTGAGAGAGGGATGAAGTAAAGGTGTTGAATGGTTAGGGATCATGCAGGAAAGAAGAATATGCCATTCCTCCTGCCTTTTAAATGCTATTCATTGCTATAGACAGCCCTCCATATGCAATAGAGAAACCCAGGAGCTT
Source organism: Colobus angolensis palliatus (assembly GCF_000951035.1). Classification (NCBI taxonomy): domain Eukaryota; kingdom Metazoa; phylum Chordata; class Mammalia; order Primates; family Cercopithecidae; genus Colobus; species Colobus angolensis. Next base: position 6,057,784 of record NW_012115599.1, read on the forward strand.
GGATGCATTTGTGGGGTGTGTGCATGTTAGTATATGCGTGAGTGTGTGCAACTGGACAAGGAGACCAGCTATCAGTCTCAGAATCTGTGGAGGTCATGTGAGAGCTGTTGATCGATGGTTTCATTCACAGTGGGCATGCATCAAACCCTAAATTGGCATCCAAGGCAAATGAGAGGAAGTTAGCTTTCTCTGATGCTGTAGTATAGTGGGGAAAACTAGGACATAGATTTGCTTTTCCTGGTAAGAGAGAGCAGTAGAGGAATACCAAGACATTGTTGTTGTTTTTTTTTTCAAAACTCATTTCAAGTGAAGATTTGTTTGAATGGCACCAGAGTTCCCCAAATGGCCATAAATCCCTGACTTGGCTGAAGTCTAGCCTCCCTTTTCCTGCCCAGGCTTAGCAGCCTTGCTGCCAGCCATAAAGGTTCTTTTGGCAACAGCAGAGCAGGAAGAAGAACTGCATGACTGGCTTATGGTGTTGCCTTCTCCCTGTTGCTTTCTGTTTGTTCAGCCTCTTGCTTTAGCAACATGGGCACTTTCATTAGCTGCGGTGTTAGAATAGGGTAAAGATTTATAAATATCTTTCCATTTATGAAAACACCCTTTCCAATAACTAGATCCCCAGGGCAAGCCAATGAATTACAAAGAAAGCTGACTTCTCCAGTTGGAGAACCTGAGTTGTCCCTCTCTGAATAAAGAAGGAATATTCATGTGGATACAGATGGTCAGTCCATGGTGTTTGACTTTAAGACTGGAGAATAAGGATGGAATTTACCCATATTTGGAGGAAAGGCTTTTTGAAACAATGGAGTGGACTCTCAAATTGTAAAGGAGCACTTCTCAGGTTGCCAGATAAAATACTGGACACCCAGTTACATTTGAATTTCAGATAAACAATAAATAAAACTTGTTTATATTTTTTATCCACAAACTGTGGCAATACTAATCAGCTAGTCTTTCTAAGGTAGAGATGTCCCTATAATTTAGGAACTGCATAGCAATGTCCAGCTGGGCTTGGCCGGTTACCCTGTGGATTAAAGGGCCTTTGGAAAATATTCTTTCTATGCGCCTGACATGTACTGGATTCTAGTTTCTATCCACTCTTTGTATCCTGTGCTTCTCATATCCAGCTTGTCCTCTCCATTCCATCACCACCAAGGGGGTTCCAATTATTTTTTGTTTAATTTTTAAATTTTTGAACGGAGTTTTGCTCTGTCACCCAGGCTGGAGTACAGTGGCACGATCTCAGCTCACTGCAACCTCCGCCTCCTGGGTTCAAGTGATTCTCTTGCCTCAGCCTCCCAAGTAGCTGGGACTACATGCATGCCCAGCTAATTTTTTTTATTATTATTATTTATTTTTTTAGTAGAGATGGGTTTCACCTTGTTAGCCAGGATGGTCTCGATCTCCTGACCTCATGATCTGCCTGCCTTGGCCTGCCAAAATGCTGGGAATACAGACATGAGCCACTTGCCCAGCCAGGGGTTCCAGTTATTAACAACATTAACTCAGAATGTTTGTGTGATCAGTGATTTAGTTTAGTGGTTCTTTTCCTTTGCAAGAATCCTCTGTGGGTGTCTCAGCAAGGTTTCTCTCCCTCAATACTCCCTTCATGCCACACCAGTTTACTATGAGTGCAACCATCTGAAAAATGATCCCCAAGCCCCACTTTATCATATCCTGTGGGGATGTGCTGCAGATCACACCCACCTACCACATCCATATATGAACCTGAACCACATCCATATGTGGCCTGAGATGTTCAGCCAGCTGTGTAATTTTCTCTAGCTCAGTTACATCTGTGAGTCTTGTTCCCTGGGTTCTCAAGAGCTGGATTTTCATACCTCGTTATAGCTCCTTGCTCAAGAAACACAGGCTGGTTGATTGGTTCCAGTGAATCCTAACAGAATTAGCCAAATTTATAGAGTGGAAAAGTTGCTTGAAGCCCAACGTTCTTGTGCTGGAGAGATTCAGAGACACCGGAAGATGCCAAATCCTGCTCTCACTCACACGAGCCCCTCTCTTCCTGTTATTTCTAGTTCTGGGGCTAAAAGGCAGAAATCTCTGCATTTAAACTCCCAGTTAAGGTAGTGCAACTGGCAAATGATCCTCTAAGCTCCCAAAACAGTTTAAACAGAGAGGGACTCGATAAATGCCAGTGATGGAACTGAATTTAGAAGTTTACACTTTGAGCCACCGAATTCCAGATTTCTGGGTTGAAATCTATGATACACTTCTATTTGGAACTTACCATTTGTGTCTATAGGTCTTGTTCAACAGAATAATCTCCTTGACTGCACTATTCAAGAACATTATAGAACCCTGGAAGAAGTGAGGAAGGGAGATTGGAATCCAATATAGTAGCACTATTAATAAAAGTAGCTGAAAGTTATAATCACAATAAAAATGACAATAATATCAAGTGTCCACTGTGTTTCAGGTGATTTATGGAAACTTTTACTTATATAACTTCCCCAGAAGGTGTTTTTGTTACCACTTCACAGATGAGAAAATTAAACCCCAGAGTGATTAAGCAATTTGCCCTTGGGTAAAAACCTATTGTGTCCTGGGCCAGGTGTGCTGGTTCATGTCTGTAATCCAGCACTTTGGGAGGCTGAGGCAGGAGGATCATCTGAACCCAGTTCAAGACCAGCCAGGGCAACATAGTGAGACCCTGTCTCTACAAAAAATAGAAAAAATTAGTGGGGTATGGTGGTTCACGCCTGTAGTTCCAGCTGCTTGGGAAGCCGAGGTGGGAAGATTGCTTGAGCCCAGAAGGTTGAAGCTGCAGTGAGCTCTGATCATGCCACTGCCCTCAACAAAGTCAAGCATCTGATCCCTGGGAAGTTAAAGAGGCTCAGCTCATCTGTTGTTCCAGCCTGGGCAACAGAGAGAAACCTTATCTCAAAAAACCCCCCACAAGCAATAACAAAAAAACTTGTATGTACTGGAGCCAGCATTTGAATAAATGTCCACCTGGCTGATCTCCTAGGTTTACCCAATATTCCAGGTCCCACCTCTCTTCTTGTTGGTTGTTAGGGACTTTTTGCTTTGTGATTACAGACTCAAGAGTTTGAAGGGAAATGTTAGGGGCAAATGGTACCCTGGTGCCCAGAGCTGAATGACACCCCATTCAGAGGGTTATCTGACTCCCATGACCAAGAGGAATAAGGGAACTGGACCCAGCTCCTGAGGGTCTGGAATGTGATAAGGATCCCCAAGCAGGCTTCTCTGAAACCAGACCCTGCCTTGACCCTGGTTAATTACTCTGTACTTACCCACACAACTGAATTCCTGCTGTCTGTGGGTGCTGTGAGGCATGTCAAGGCTGTCAATGAACACAGGACAGCGCTAATCCTGGTGAGCTTGCCCGGGGGCTGGGCAGGCCGTCCTATCGAATGATTATCATGTGATGAAGCTCCGGGGCTCCCCGGCCCATCCTGGCTTTCCGGCTGCAGTGTTAACAGGCTTTTCTTCTGGGACATCCTGGAGCTGGAAATCTCTCACGTGGATCACACACATGCTGTTGCCAGCCCTGCTGAAGGCCTCCCGCACTCTGGCTTGATAGCAATCAAGCCCTCCCAGTTGGAGCTTGTTACCTGGGAACTATCCAGATCAAATGATGAAAACTGACTAGGGTGTCGTCGTTACGGTCAATTACTGGCAGCACATTAAATGAGGGCTGGCAAACCTAGGCACCCCTGAGCGTCATTTCCAGCGTTTTGGGTTCGTTGTTTTTCCAGCCTCTCTTCTCTTAGCCTACCTTGGCTCCTTTGTTTTCTTTCGTGGTGAAACTCATGGGAATATGAAAGGACATGGAAGCCCTGGGTTTCTGATTCACAGTGTTGTGACTCAGACGGTAGTGGTGTGGTGTGAGGACACTCTGCACTCAGAAGGTTGGCTGAGCCTCTTTAGCTTCCCAGGGATTAGATGCTCAACTTTGTTGAGGGACAGTGAATGGAATCACTAGAGAGGCTAGAATGTGACTAGAAACCTATTTCTGCAGGGTTCCTCTGGGCTTTCCTTTGGAGAATCTAGTTTTTTCTTTATAGACTCTGATTTGTCCCAGGAAGAGAGGATGCCTACTTCTAAAGGAGGTCTCTATCAGGCCTTTCCAGCAGTTGTTAGAAGCTCTTCTCAAGTAGAATCACCCAGAAAAGTAGCTGGTATGCATCAGTTTGGGCTGGGCATAATTCCAGGATTTCTTTCTAGGGAATTCTAGCATTTGCATCATGAGAATTTTAGTCTGTTAACTAGGGCCCATTTATCCTAAAGTCTAGATTCTTCCATGCTAATATTTATACCAGTGGTTTAAAAAATGTAATCCCCACCTGAGGTCAGATGTTCCAGACCAGCCTGGCCAACATGGTGAAACCTCATCCGTACTAAAAATACAAAAAATTAGCTGGGTGTGGTGGCAGGTGCTTGTAATCCCAGCTATTCCAGAGGCTGAGTGAGGCAGGAGAATCACTTGAACCCGGGAGGCAGAGGCTGCAGTGAGCCTAGGTCACACCACTGCACTCCAGCCTAGGCGACAGGAGCGAAACTCTGTCTCAAAACAAAAAACAAACAAACAAAAAAAGTGATCCATGGACTGGCAGCATCAGCATCACCTGGAAACAGGTTAGAAGTACAATTTTTCCAGCTCTACATGAGACCTGCCAAATCAGAAACTCTGGAGGTTGGGCCCAGCAGTTCATCTCAGCAAGGACTCCCAGGGGATTAGGAGGAAAGCTTAAATGTAAGATCTACTTCTTGAGACCTGTGTTACTCAGAGCATGGTCTGGGGACAACGTCAACATCTCCTAGGAGATTACTAGAAATGCAGGACCTCAGGCCCACCTCCCAGATTTGCTGAATCAGAATCTGCCTTTTAGCAAGATCCCCAGGTGATGTGATTTTACTTTAAAGCTTAAGAAGTGCTATTTTAGAGCAATGGTTCTCAACCTTGGCTACACGTCACTCACCTCATGCCCAGGCCATGCCCCAGCCCAATTAAATCAGAATTTCTTGGGGTGATGCCCAGGCACTGGTGTTTATTAAAAGTTTCCCTGGTGATTCTAATATATAGCCAGGGTTGAGAACAATTGCTTTGGGCCACCATAGGCTCCAGAATCACAAGGAACTAGTCTGTTGAATAAAAAAAAAACCCCAGCCAACCAACCACCAGAACAAAACCAGTGATGTAGAGCTGAGCTTCCCAACAGTATGGAGGGACATGTTGGTGACTCCTGGATGTGTAGGTCATGTGGAATTATTGATCCCGCTAGCCCTTGGGAGACAGGCTGGGACCTGGGTTGCCGGGAGCAACCAGTGACCCTGGAGGCTATTACAAATATTCTCATTTTCTTTGTGTGCAATGACAGAAAAAAGGCAGCAAAGCATGCTGTAGAGAACCTGAATAAGTCAATCCTTGCCATGTTAATGTGATCACTGTGGTGATGGAGTGATGGAGTATGGATGAGGATCATTGGGATTGGGAAGACAGCAATGTGCCTTTAGATATTTGATGACTTCAGTAATTCAAATCCAGGCGGAGACTGGGTGTAAAGGCTCATGCCTGTAATCCTAGCACTTTGGGAGGCTGAGGCAGGAGGATCGCTTGAGCCCAGGAGATCAAGACCAGCTTGAGCAATATAGCGAGACCATGTCTGCATGAAAAAATTTAAAAATTAGCCAAGTGTGGTGGCGTGTGCCTGTAGCCCCAGCTCCTCAGGAGACTGAAGTAGGAGGATCTCTTGAGCCCAGGAGGTTGAGGCTGCAATGAGCCATGTTCATGCCACTGCACTCCAGCCTGGGTGACAGACAGAGGTCCTGTCTCTAAAAAACAAAACAAAAAAACAAATCCAGACAGATACTTTCTAGGCCATCATTGCCACCTAGTATTTATCGTTCTCTTGCTATTTAGAGATTTCCTAGCTTTTATCTGATTATTTCTTTCAATAGCCTTGTGCAATCTGTTGGGCATGGGTTATTTTCTTTGGTGATGAGGAAATTGAAGCCCAGAAAAGTTGAACTTCTTTAAGGTCAGTTTAGAAGAGACAGTGAAAGAGCGAAGGGGTATTTCCTTGATGCCCATTGGAAAAGATCTAGAGAAGTAATTTCCTGCTTCACAATGGCAAATGCTACCTCCAGAATGGGGGACCCTCAGCTCCTTGCTTTCTAGGTAGGGACTTGGTCTTGCTGCTGCTGCTGCTGCCTTTGGTCCTGAAGATGCTGCCTGGAGCCTGGGGCTTTCTGGGAATATCCCAGGAAAGCTCTAAAAGAGGAACTGTTTAGCTAATTAGAAGGACTGTTGTTTAGCTGGCTTATGTGTTAACACTTCCCCCTCTGCACAAGTTTTCATCCTGGTGCTGGATGAACATATTGTAATTATGCTAATCATGCTGGCTGGGCAGCCCAAGGCCAAGAGGGAGGGGCCCCCTCTCCCTAATTGTTTCCCTCTCCGGGAGCAGTTGGTTGTCTGCCTGATTCTCCAGACAGAATTGACTTTGTTTCATGAAGTAGTGTGAGTTATTTCAAGGCAAAAAGAGAGGTCTCAGGGAAATTTCTAGGAGAAGGCAGAAAAAATGGGAGTTCTTAGGACAATGGGAGAATTTGTTGTTCTGGGGTCAGGAAGGAGGGGAAGTAGGATGAGGAGCAACAGGTTAGAGCCTGATGGATTTTTAGATCTAGACATGAGAACATATGTTGTATTTATTATTAAGTTGTTTAAGCTTACTTGTTATGTTGCCATCCATCTTCCTAAAATTTTCAGTGAATTGTGCTTCACACAGACTTCACTGGTGAGTGTGGCTCTATGTGCCGTGTAAGTATGTTTCTATCCCAGGGAGAGGAGAGACTCCCACATCTGAGTTGGTGTGGACTGCAAAGGGCTCTTATCCAGAGGTGACCGTGAGACAATCAGCCTCTGGTTAGCCACATAGGTTATTAGGGGATGTGGGATGCTGGCCCAAGGCAGTTTTAACCAGATTTTACAGGACAGCACAGATACAGTCATCATTCTGGATTGCACTGAAGTAACAGTTAAGAGGGCAAGTCCTTACCCGTCTGTCACTGGTGAGAGCTACGCAATGGCTCTATTTTCCACTTACATTCACTTTTCTATATTTCCACTGGTAGTCTCATATCCAGCTATCAGGAAGACCGTGGAAAGAGTTCTTTCTTCTTCTCCTTTTTCTCTTAAGCATCATCAAGTTTTTTGGTGTTTTTTGTTTGTTTGTTTGTTTTTTGAGACTGGAGTGCCGTGGCATGATCTTGGTTCATTGCAACTTTCACCTCCTGGGTTCAAGTGATTCTCATGCCTCAGCCACTCAAGTAGTTGGGACTACAGGGTGTGTGCCACCATGCCTGGCTAAAATTTTTTTTTGCATTTTTTTTTTTAGTAGAGATGGGATTTTGCCATATTGGCTAGGCTGTTCTCAAACTCCTGGCCTCAAGTGATCTGCCAACTTCAGCCTCTCAAAGTGCTGGGATACAGGCATGAGCCACCACACCTGGCCCATCCTGTAGTTCTTTATAGCTGCAAAGGATTCCAGGGAAATGCTTAGCTCTGTGTAACTGGCAATGGGTTTCATTTATCACCACAATTCTATGGGATTCTTGTTCAGTGTCAACCATGTAACTCATGATTTGATCCAAAATTTCCTAGCCTCAACTAGACTGGCTGATGGTATTGTGAACCAAATATGAAATAAAGATTATTAGCTTACTTAATGCTATCTCTCAGTCAAGGCCGAGCTGCGTCTTCAGCACTGGACTAGACTCTAGAGGACAGCAGATGCACAGAGTAGAAAACACAATTCCTGTGCATAGGAGAGTATATTTTTGGGTGCATCTAATCTGTTATCCTTTGGTGTCTCTCTGAGTTTTTCTTTCCTTGATCTTCTCCCTCTTTTCCGTTTGTTTTGTTTTTCTCCTTTGTCTCTTCTTCTTTTTCTATTTCTGTAAGATTTGTCTTCACTAAACTTTTCTGCAACTACTTATAACTGCCATTTTCCTTCACTTCTATGGCCATATAAATTCTTTTGGATCATCTGATTATAGCTTTTAAAGTAAGCAAACAAATAGTTAAACAAATAGGTAAATAGTTAAACAACAAAGACATCTCTACAAAGCCTGATGCCTGAATAGTCACCAACGGGTTAAGCAGAACTTCCCTATCCTCATCCTGCATAACCTGACCTGAGTAGCATAGCCCAAATGGTCCTTTATCCGAAGGATCTTCATAACAGTGGGGTGGGCATTCTGACCTACTAAGCAATATGGTTATTCCCATAACCATACACAACAGGCTCAATGCAGGGCAGAATTTCAATCCTAAATCAGAATTACCCTGGATTCCTGGCACTGTAAACCAGATTGCTAATACCCAGTGATTTTATTAAAGTATCTCTTGTGGGCGTGAACTTTTTTTTTTTTTCTTTTTCATTCTAAATGCTAGTTAAAAGGGAAAAATGAAAAGCTAATTTCTCCTAAAAAGGATTTTGGCAGGCAGGCAGTATGATTCTGGAACAGACGGTTTAAATATTATTTACATGTTGTTTAAAGTCACAACATGGTCTTGAGCATATTCTTAAAACATTAAATAGCTTGTCAACTTGCTAGTCTTATAAGAATTAGACAAATTTAATCAGAAAAAGAGAACAATTAGAGTGAGTTGTTATTGCTAGGAAAAGCGAAGCCTACTATAATCAGTACAGTATTTATACAGTTGGTGAGAAGAGAATTAGCCAGGGCATTTTCCCTACCAGGACAAACAGCCTGCAGAAGTAACTTGGGCTAGAAAGTGCTGTCCCCCAATATGTGCTTACTGACCTGTTTAAATGACTGCTTTTATTTGCTTCTTCAGACATAATCATTGACTATATTGGGGACTATTTTTGTTTACCATTTTGAATAACCAACAATATTTTCAACTTCAAGGCTGGGACAGGGAGGTAATTAAACAAAATTCAACAATAATACAAAACATCATGTAATAAGGCAAATCTCATTCTACTTTTTAATCATTATTTTAAGAAAAGTGGGACGTATGCATTTACCTGAGAAAACATGAGGAACAGTCCTTGCTATGTTGGATCACCTCTTGCCACATTTTGGCCAACAAAAAATTTGGATACCTAACATGAAACTCATATGTAACAAACACACACAAAGAAGACAAAAAAGGATGGTTCATAAAGATATGTAAGTCAGGATAGGTTAGGTTATGCTGTAGTGACAAACAATCCCCAAAATCCCAGTGGCTTAACATATAAATGCTTATTTCTTCCTTATGCTGATTCTACTAGTAGGGCTTTGAGTTCTCCAGCAAGTTCCTTTCCGAGGGATTCAGGTGGCTTGCATCTTGTGGCTACACCCTCTGGAACATGTCTTCCATTGTGGTCACTAATGCATGGGAAGAACATTGCATTCTGGCTGTAAATGGCTTCATCCTGAAAGTAACACACTTCACTTCTGTTTCTAGCTTATTGGTCACAACTAGTCACAGTGCCCTTCCTAACTGTGACTGAGCTGAGGAAAGGGGAGGAACATAGAGATAATGACTGGTAAATGTCTCTGCCACAAAGCATAAATGGGACCGATGCTATGTTAAAAGGGTCTCGTTTTGCTAACTGCCAATATTTGTGTGGTGCCAGTGTTTTAGAGAAGCTTGCAGAGGGCTGGACAGCTGGGAGTGGCAATGGTTAAGGCTGTTTCAAAGGCAGAAGAGCTGGAGTTCGAGCTAGACTTGCTCCCACTGGTGGGTTTAAGTAGAGGAGATTGTGAGAGACCTCAAAAGAGGGCTGTGGGAGAGGGTCTGGTTGACCTTAGGGGGCCCTAACATACAGGGCAGCCTGATGATCTGGGGGGTTCTGAAGCTTACCCCTTAAAGTCTTTAGGTTTGTGAGGGCCCTGATGTTGCTTTAATACCATGCAGATTCTAAACATTCCTGCCTTGTAGTCCTTCCATATGCTGAACTCTCCAAAGGTAGGGGACCAAATCTTACTAGTTGTTGTGTCTGTAGCAGTGTGTTATGTGGTGATTTACCCAGACAACACCAACTGGTGACTAGCCAAAAAACTGGGCAGTCAGAGTGTAGGTCAATATATACTGCTTCTGTGGTATAAACCGGTGCTTCTTGAACTTCATGTTTACAAATGACCTGGCAATCTGGTGGAAATGTAGATTCTGATTCAGGAGGTCTGGGGTGGGGCCTGAGATTCTGCATATTAATAAAGGTTTCACATACCAGGTATGAGTATTAACACCAAGGATTCCAACTGGGTGCATTAATCTACAACAGACTAAATTGTCTGAATACAAAGGAAGGGTTCGGACGCCTCCACTGTAGGAGACAATAGTCTCAATTTGGTGATTCCCACTGCTCAGGTTCATTGATGGGAAACACATATGGGCCACAGAAAAAAAGGAGCCTTACTGAGTTGAGCTATTTGAGACTATATATGTTCTCAATACACCTGGTTTTGTTTTCCCCTCTTAAGGAATCTGACAGGCAGTTAATAGCTCATGAAAAAGCTGTATCCAAACTATTTTGAAAGAATCAGAAAATGCTGCTTTTGAATGATTTCCTTCCCCTTGCAACTCCCAAATCTGGTCTAGCAAAGAGACCTGGACGCTAAGTGGCTTCTCAGGCATTCAGATGTGTCTGAGAAAACACAAGAGGCAATCAAATTACCCTCACACCGGCCACTTCAGAGCGCTCACTTGAGATGACAGTTTCAGCTTCAAAAGAGGTATGCAAACCGGAATAATGAAATGTTCCATTTTATTAAGTTCCTGGCCAGAGGGAGGGATTGTATTAGAAGAGAGAGAAGGTGGGGAGGTTTTAGCTTGATTTCTGTGACGCTGATAAGCAGTAATTTTTGCAGAGGGGGGAAAAGGTAATCCACTGCCATAAAACCATTTTCATAATACCATGGGTGTGAATTATTGTGCAGAGTAAGGCATGGCTCCTAATGGCTGCTCGAGCTTCCATCTCCATCTTTCATGGGTTAGTCCAGCGTTTTTATAGTGCTGACACAAGAGAGAGCATTTATGTGGCTTCCATTCTCCATCTGTCAACAGTTAGGGTAGAGTGCCACTACCTCAGGTTCACTTTTGATCTGATTTCCGTGTCAGCTCAGCGCGGGACTGCGGGCTATGCTGTGGGAGCAGGGTGGCTCTGGAGGTTAGTTGCCCCATGTTTTCAGACCATTAATGGTTAGAAGGACGGAGAGTAAATCGTTTCTGCATGACTCAGAGGAAAGTGCCATTTCCTCTCCTTTATGGTTCATCAGAACCTTGGCCATGCTGCGTTGGCCTTACTTTCCCTGGGCCTCACAGAACTTTGTCCAAGTTCCATTTCGAGAAAGTGGGACTTTCTGTCTCTCACTGGATCTGGTGTTTTCCTGGCCCCGAAACAGCAACCCAGAGAGCTGGTTAAATGATGAATGAGAAGGAAATACTTCTTTTAGTGTGTGCCTCCACACTTCTGCCCTTACCAGTAGTGTCTGTGTGATTTGTGGTGTAACAAGCTTGCTTTTCCTATCACTTCATGCCCCACAAAATCTGTTGGAACTGAGACAGTTGCAGAGATGTACAGTCTGGGAATGAGGGTGACTTGATGTGAATGAATGGAAGGATTTGCTTCTTCCCACTCTCCTGACAATAGAATCTGTGGATTCTATTGATTTTTGGTGCAATTGGTCTTGGTGAATAATTAACAATGGGAAAATAGAATCTCTTCAAGATACTTTGTTCTACATAGAATCATTTATAAAGACGCCATATGGCTAGCCATAGGTCAGAGGTGGGTGAAGCAAACTCAAAGATGAGCATAGATGCAAACTTTGTCAGGGAAGTTTCTAAGAGCACAGGGATCCGTGGCGCATCCAGGGGGAGGTTTTAGTTTGGTCAGTTTCTCCTAGTTTCTTAACGACTGTTGTTGTGTTTTATCTTTTTCCTCTTAAGAATGTAAGAAGAAATAAAGAGAAGCAGAGTTTTGAGCTTTGTTTGCTATCGTGGGTGTCTTGTGAGCTGAGAGTCCTGTATGGCAGAGTCAGGAACTTATTCCACCATGGAAGGGAGATGAGGAGGAGAGTGAGCTGGATGATTTTTGTTGAACAGAGTAATGGGAATGGATACAGTTTATTTAGCACTTTTATGTGCCACTGCATGCTTTATTTACACGATTTCTAATCTTGACAAAAATCTTGCAGAAGAGATGGCTTTGCTCCTGTTTTTCAGGTGAAGACACAGACTCAGAGAGGTTAAGTAACTTGCTCAGACTTTATAACTAGTAGATGGCAAAGCTGGAAGCCTAACCTCTGTCTGTGTGACCCCACCCTTCTCCAGCGCTATGACATTTCTACTGTGTGAAATCGACTGTGCTAAATCTCATAAGTTTGTGAGGAATTAGCATCTAAGCTACTTGCAAGGAGGAGATTTTCTGAAAGAAATAACATCAATTCAAGAACATGTCCTACATGTAATACATGTGTTAGCATTATTTGTCAGCATTTATGAGGCACCCACTTCGTGCCCGGTTCTGTTCTTAATTCTGTCAGAGGGATGGCGAGGGGGATGGGGTGGGAATTGTTTAACATTATTTTTGAGATCCCTAAACTCAGAAGTGACCATCTCCTTTCTAGTAATTTTTGACACTTAACTATTTGAGCTACCTCGTTAGGATCCACTCACCTGTATTGCTGTTAGTTACTTAAAGTCTTTAAGACCACAGAATGTGTTTTCTTCTTTATGTTTGCCTCTGTTGAGAGTCCTGACACTGTACCAAGTAGGTACTTGATACATGTTTTATCAATTGATTGATTGACACAGTGTCCACTTAGATCTGCTTACCTTTGAAAAGCCAGGGTGCTTTGAAGGGGAGATAGGACAGCTGCAAATGCATACACAGAAAGCTAGAAAGTATCAGCTGAGGCAGCTACAAAAGTCCATCCACAAGCTGGTGGAGACAATTCCAGCATGAGAAAAAGGAGTCTGTGTACAAATGCAAATTGTACAATGAATCCGTACACATGAAACGGATTGAAGCTTGATTGCTGAACCCAGCCATGTCTCTGAAGAAGCCCCGAGTGCCTTTCAGAGCTTCTTACTCCTAAGGATCTCCTTCAGCCTTAGTTTAGGGTGGTAATAACTTAAACTCCAGCACTGGATGGCCATTGATCAATGAAATGAGCTGGCAGTTTTCACAGACAGATTCGTGAAATGAAATACCTCAAATTGACCAGCCTGAGAACATTTTTCACAGCCTATCCATCCCTTCTGAGCTATTCAGAGAGCAAAGTAAAAGAAATTAGAACTTTGAAATTGCTGCTTGTTCAGTGGCAACCTCTCTGGGACACTGAATGAGTTACAATTTATCCCGTTTTCCCACTTAGTGAATTGGCAACAGCAGCCCCACCAACCGCACTTAATGAGAGTAGTTGTGTCAGGTGCTGTACTAAGTCTCTTGATCTCATTTAATTTTCACTACAGACCGGCAAGGTAGCGATGGCTATCCTTATTGTATGGATGAAGAAACTAAGGCTCAGAGAAGGAAGTGAGTTACCAGAAGTCACACAACTCGGAGGTGGCAGTAGAATAACTTGAACCCCAGTTCTCTTTGATCCAAAGCCATGCTCTTAAATGTTTGATAAACTGCATTTTCTCTTTTCCAACATTTCTTCTTACAAGAGAAAATGCTTTCCTTTTCAGAGTGGAATTTGAAGACAGTGGATTCTGATCCATGAAGTGTGTTCTTGTGATTTGGAAGATAGGAAACAAAAACAAATTTCTGCTATTTATCAGTTTGGTAGCCATTTCAACTATTGAAGAGACATAAACTAACAACTGGAACTCTTTTGTTGGGGAACTCCATTCCCCTTTGAGGCCTATTGTAACAATGCCACTGGTAGGATTTAAATTTCTCTTAGGGGTCAGCCTGCCAAGGTTACCAGCCCAGATGGCCAGGAGCTGGGCAATAAAACCAGGTGGGTCTGAGGGAGAAGTGATGAGGGTCGGAGGAGAGGAAGATGGGTTTGGTTCAACACATTTCAATCACTTGAACATCCAGATGCAAATGTTCTGCCAGAAGATGGAAGAACATGGCTGATGCTTTGAAGTGAAGCCAGGATGGGGCAAAACAAATATAAACACAGGTAAATGTGTAAGAATAAGTGAGGTCACTGGAGGGCACAGTGTGGAAAGGGAAGGAGGAAATCAAGGTAAGAGGACTCATAAGGGACAGTGAAGATTTTTGTAGCTGGGAGAGGAAGAATTGGCAGAATAGTTGTTCAAAGAGTCTACTACATTGTGAGATTGCTAAAAGCAGTATCTACTTACTGTGGGGGAACATGTACATAGTGATGACCGTGGACTTCCTCCTTGCTGTGTGGTCCACAGAAATGGGTAAGAACAGGCTCCATATGCCACGTATAAGAATATTCATGCGCTGAGTGCAGTGACTCACACCTGTAATCCTAGCACTTTGGGAGGTTGAGGCGGGAGGATCACCTGAGGTCAGGAGTTCGAGATCAGCCTGGCCAATATGGTGAAACCCCATCTCTACTAAAAATACAAAAATTAGCCAGGCATGGTGGCATGTGCCCATAATCCCAGCTACTCTGGAGGCTGAGACAGGAGAATTGCTTGAACTTGGGAGGCAGAGGTTGCAGTGAGTCAAGATCTCGCCACTGCATTCCAGCCTGGATGACAGGGTGAGACTCCGTCACAAAAAAAAAAAAAAAAAAAAAAAAAAAACATGGTAGTTTTATTCATAATTTCCAAATGTACAGAAATAGTACAATAGAGAAAACATAGTTGCATATTCACACGATTATAATAGCACACAGTAATTAAAAAATGAACTAGTATACATGCAACCGCATGAATTCGTCTCACAGATACCATGTTGAGTGAAACATTTGAAAAAAGAATTCATAGAGATAGTAAAAACTGAAAAGGATTGATTTTATTTCTTCCTTTCAAAGACGTTTGGGAGTATCTCTAGCAAATCTATCCTCCCAGCTGCTTTTGAGGTTTTTTTTGAGCAGTGATAGAGTAGAAAATTGACTCCTTTCATTCAGTTTGCAGCTCTTCTTGCTTTCTGACCCACAGGAGTGAACACAAGTGTTGAGGTAGCAGATATTTCGGATGGGTCAGCCATGACCCTGGCTCTTTGGACCAGGGCTTTTGGCAAACATCTGCTCACAAAGGACTAGTCAGTCTTCTTCATCACATATTGAGATTTTGTTCTTGGTCTCTATTTTTCAGCTTGACTTTCATGTTTAGCTCAAATCAGTCATTCTTGGTAGAAGATTCCAAATGAGGTACAGAAATAAGTTTCCCAATAAAAGTTTTTTTTCGGTTGTCCTTGAATGTGAATTTGTACGTATGTTTACCTTGTATACCCCAAAGAGTAAAGAGTGCTGATCTAGGAATCCTGTTTGACGTGGTTTGATTGGTTTGATTATGAGTCATGTCTTAAAAATCAGCATCAAGTTCTCTCTGAAAAGGAGACAGCAAGGTTGCTGTCTTTTTTCTCTTGCTTCTAACAAGGCAGACTCCATAGGGTTAAATAATGCCAGCTATCATGTGACAAAGATTGAGCCAGCTGAATGCATTAATTGATTAAACAGGATGAACAAATCAGTGGTTGAGGAGGGAGAAAGAAGAAGGAGCATCCTTCAGCAGGAGACTGAGGCAGAAGAAAGATTTCTAAGATTGGGGGTGGCAGAGGCTGGAGGCTGGGGTGGAGGAAAGAGGCTAAAAGTGAAGCTCTGAGAAATGGAAATGGTGAAGTCTGTGAAAGATCTGGAAAAAAGATGAGAGTCTCAGTTGAGTATGGATGCCAATTGAGACCATATCCACCTGCCATCAAGACTTGGAAAGGAAGAGCAAAATTCAGTTTAGTAGCAGTAGACTTATTCCCCTGACAAGTAGAAGCAGCTGAAGCTGTGCATTTGTGTTGGGGTGGGGGTGGGTAAAACATCTAAATAATTGAATTGTTTATTCTTCAATCATTCATTTTAATCCAGTGGAATTCATTAGAAATATCTCTCTGTGTGTGTATATATATAAATATATGTGTGTGTGTGTGTGTGTGTGTGTGTGTATGCACATTGTATATGTATATGTTTGAGTCGGGATCTCGCTCTGTTGCCCAGGCTGGAATATAGTGGTATGATCATGGCTTACTGCACCCTTGAACTCCTGGGCTCAAGAGGTCCTCCTCCCTCAGCCTCCCTAGTAGCTGGGACCATAGGTGTGCCTACCATGCCTGGCTAATCTTTAAATTTTTAGTAGAGATGAGGTCTCACTATATTTCCCAGGCTGGTCGCAAACTCCCAAACTCAAGGGATCCTCCCACCTTGGCCTCCTAAAGCTCTGGGATTACAGGTATGAGCCATTACACTTGGCCAGAAACATGTTCTTTTATAACTGATTATTATTTCACTTTCTTTTGGGAGATTTAAAAGCATCTACAAGAGTGGAGAGAATATTATGATCCTCAAGGTACCCATTACTCATTACCAAGTTCTAATAATTATCAGTAGTTTGTCATTCTTGAGACATTATTTTTGGAAGATGAGCTCAGGGGAATTTCAGCCACAAGATATCCAAAATAGAAATATTTTTAGGATTGTTTTTATTTCTTGGGAAGGACAAGTTGGCACAATTATGACAATTATGGGAGTGGGCAGAAAGACCTTCTGGGGTTAGCATTTGTTGGCCCCTGTTATAGACTAGACCTCAGCATCAGATGGTATCCAGCAGAATGAGAAGGATCCCAGCAGGTTTTGGTACCCCCAACCCTTTTCTCATCCTGTTGGACACTTCTACAGATATCCTGGAGTTCAGGATCTCTTTACCTGTCTTACCAGCAAAGTACCTTTGGAAAATGTTTTCTTATGCTTATTCACAATGACAATGGATGGGTGGTAATATTTCATGTCTTATTGTGATGGGTATCTTCATTTTAACTGAGAACAAAGAACTGGATGAAACAAATAAATCTGTAATTGCAGAATTGCAGATGTTAGGCAGCAGCTTGGGGATTTATTTCTTCGGGATGCAGTCTTGGAACCTGAAAATCGCTTGGTGTAGGCAGCCACCTATGTCTATTTACAGCATGGCGCAGCAGGTTGGTGATATCCCTAGCCCAGGCGGGCCAGCTCACTTTCAAAGTCCCCTGGGCACGGCTCCCTCCTCAGAGGGCTGGTCTGCCTCCTGATTGTGCCTTTAGGAGCCCTTTCCCTGGGCAAGGTCAAGAGCTTGCGGCTGTGGTAACTGCTGGGCTTTGAAAGAGGAATGTGCAGCTGTTCGCTTTATTTTTACTCCCTCCCGCTCTTTTCCTTGCAAGGGTTGTCCACCCTCTACTGCCTTCTGAAGTGATTATTAATGCAACCCTCTTTGCTTTTTCTGAACTCTTAGTTTTTTCTCAGTTCCTGGTTATTTTAACTCTGCCAGGCTCTTTTTCATGTCCTTTGCCTGATGGCCCTTGATTTACAGGCCTTTCTCCAACTGGGGTCCTTCCTTTTACTCCTATGCTCCCTCTGTTCCTATATGCTCTCCCTCTCTTCCCTTTTCCTTGAGTGTGCACAGACTGGAGCAAATAAAAATGTACTTTTCAAATTTTACTGGCCCAGTCATTCTCTTTTAAATGAAGCTATGCCAGCAATCACACTGATTCTGAGACCCAGGCAATGTGAGGACAGAATAAAAGTAGCAGCTCTATTCTTTCTTTGATATGATTTTATCTCAAATAATATTATGGATTAAATCATGTTGAATGTTCCATTAACATTTTCTCAACTATGAAAAGGGTAAATAACTTTTTTTTTTTTTTTTTTTTGAGGCGGAGTCTCGCTCTGTCGCCCAGGCTGGAGTGCAGTGGCCGGATCTCAGCTCACTGCAAACTCCGCTTCCTGGGTTCACGCCATTCTCCTGCCTCAGCCTCCCGAATAACTTTTATGTGCATATGCGTGTGTGTATGTATGTATGTGTGTGTGTATATACATGTAAGTGTGTGTGTGTGTGTGTGTATATATATATATATGAAGTTTTGTGGAGACAGCCTCCTTATGTTACTCAAGCTGGTTTTGAACTCCTGGGCTCTGGCAGTCCTCCTGCCTCAGTCTCCCAAAATGCTGGGATTACAGATGTGAGCCATTATGCCTGGCCAATAACTATTATTTTTGAATGAGTTAGTACTAGTTATCCACTGTGTGCCTAGAATTATGCTGATCAGCCACACCTTGTGACTGGTGTGTTTTCCAAAATGTTAATGTCCCGTAAGTCATTTACTGGGAATAAGAAAAAGAATGAAAGTATTATGCAAGCATTAAATCATAAAATTGTCACATAGCTTATCTTTAATATAATAGCTTAGCATGATCCTCGTCATCTCCACGAAGATTTTCCTTAGTCATCATTGCCAGAAGATCCATACTTGAATTAATCTACTCCTTTATCCATCCATCTAGCCACCCACTCTTCCATCCATTCATTCACGCCTCCATCCATCCATCACCCCACTCACACACCCACCTGGTGCTCACTTTGCATGGTACTGTGCAAATGCTGGTCACACAAAGAATGGTAGAGTCATGTCCTAAGGGTCTCACAGTTTGGTAGGCGAAAACTTACAATAATAATAGCAGCTGACATTAACTGAGTGCTAACTATATGCCAGGTATTGCAATAAGCATATTAAATACATTATTGCATTTAATCCTCAGAGAAATACCTGAAGTGCCATTTTACAGATTAACAAAATGATTGCTAGGCTGGAAATATCAGACAAGATGTCGTTTGACTTTAGGAAGTGCTTATCTGGAGTCCATATACCTTAAATCTGATATACTCAGCCTCATAAAATGCTAAGTACTTATGTATTTAATTCTTACACATTTGTACTCTTCTTTCTCTGCTAAGATATAGGAGAGGCCTTGGGGGACACCACTGGATGCCCAAACATGGGCAGCCTCTCTGTAGGGATGCCTTCCGAAACAAAAGATTAACCAAAATAATTTTGCTACTCAGAGAACTCAGGGAATGAATTTAAGGATAGAAGAGAACCTGACTCCTGAATCTGGGTTTAGGAAGAAGGGACTTCTCTGTTGATCTCCTTTTGTTTTGACCTCTGTGGTATTTTAATAATGTGAACTTTTTTTCCTTTTTTTTAATTAACATCCCAGCTTGAAGATTTTTCTTGATTATTTGCGAATGACAATGACGGTAGTTGTAAGGCGCAGCAGTTTTGGAAACCACAGAAATAGCTTGCTCAAGTTTACAGAGTCAGGAAGCACCAGAGTGATATTTAAACCCAGGTCTCCTACACTTAAATCTGTTCCACTGGGTGCTTATTGGAGATGAGCTTGTAGTACAAAAAGCAGATGCTTGGAGTCAGATTGACCTGGGTGTGAATGGGTCCTCTGGCATTTGCCAATGCTACCCTCTTCGTCAGGTTGAAATTCTATAGCTCCAGTGGCCTCATCTGCAGAGTGGATGGCGGTATCTACCTGGACAGGCTGCTTTGGGGACCATATGAGATGATAGCTGGAAGCACCACTGTGGTGTCTGGCACACTACCCTTGTTGTGGTGAGCCCCTATTCATCTCAATAGGGAAGACACATGGTTCAAGAGGCTGGAGAAGAGACCCAGAGCCAGCAAACAAGACATGGGGTTTTATTAGGGGCTCACATACAAGGGAGAGAGTCTGGTGGTGGCAGGCTGGACAAGATATCTGCCTTACCTACAGAAATGGTCCAGTGGCAGTGGGCTGGACAATGTATCCACTTTATCTACAGTCCAGTGGCCGTGGATTGGCAGGAAAAATGCAACCAACTTGCAAACAGCACATAGTTTATAAAGCTTTTTAACTTAACACCCTCCCCTTAAGGACTTCTATCTGGCAATCTTCATCCAACTCAAAACTCTCAATCCCCTGTACGGTGTGTGCTCCACAGGCCGGGCTGGGGACTCAAATGTTACTCAAAGACAAGGAATCAATCTCTGGTCACTCCCAGATTCCCTAGCTCGGAACACACATTTCAGGTGCATATGCCATACAGGGTCATTCTAAGGGTATGCTTAAGTTATTGCTGTCAGGTGCATTTAGCCTACAACCCTCCATAAATGTCTGTCCTCCTTTAAATTCCATTCTCAGCTCTCTATTCGATTTTGGGCCCCACAAGGGCAGGGGTCAAGTGTATCACTGCCCACGGTGGGAGCTCAGGAACTATCTGATGAATGAATAAGGGCTTTGCTGAACCTTGTGAGACCAACCTTTGTCAGCTCTTAGTTCACCAATCAACTTTCTACTTTCCTTTTAATTTTAGGGGTCACACGGACATATTGTAGAACTCTGGACCCCTCATACCAGCTCATCATTATCACTGTCATGATTATCTTCAAAGCTTTCAATCAGCTTTCAACAAATTCCCTGGTCACAGTCTTCAAGGGGTGGAATTTGGTCATCTGTATTCTCTTTCAGGTGATTCATATGGTCCATTAAAAATGGATCTACTTGGGGAACTACTAGCCCCAGAATGTTTCCTTTTCTCTAATAGCCAAATGTCCTATATAGAGTTGATAGATAAAATATGGAAATCCCAGTTAAATTTGATTTTCAGATAAACAGTGAATAATTTTTTTAGCATATCTCAAATATCACACAGAATATACTTATGCTAGAAAGTATTCACCTGAATTATCCATTGAACCAGGCATCCTGTGCTTTAATGAGCTAGAGCTGACAATCCAGTCCCATGATGATTCAGGCATGTGGGGAAAAGAGACCGACATTTTCACGTACTTTCTAGCACTCTCTGAGATGCACTTACCCCTTCATAAAAAACAGGAATTCTTAACTGGGGTTAGCTGAGGCTCCTGGGATTTAATTTCTCCTGCCACAGACATTATTTTGCATAATCCACCAATGAAGGTGGATTTTTAGGTGTTATGGTAGAAAAGAGTCTTTCTTTGAGAATTACTGGCCCTTTGACATTCCAGGTGGCTGCCCTTTTGATGATGATCCTGGGGCAGCCAGCGACAAATAATACTCCCCATGGCTTCTCTCCATGACTCAACACCAGTCCCCAGTTCCCTAAGTTTGTGTCACTGTGAATTCTCCATCCTGTCTTCTCTTATTTCCTTTTTTTTTTATCTGCAAAAGGCTGAAAAGATGAAAAAATGTTCTCAGCTTAATCGAAAGTCTATCTATTAATAATGAGTCCTGCAGCAGGCTTGTAAAGAACGCAGAACAGACCCACTTAACCATAATGGTCCTACAAAGTAATGAAGACTCAAGTGGTCTTTATTAGGTATCAAGCTGTGAATCAGAACTCATCTAACATTCTGATTGCTGAAGGAAATAGGTAATTGATGCAGCAGAATGGCCATGATGATGATTATTAGTACTTATTTTTTTATCCAGATATAACAGCTAGAAGAAACCTGCTCCCAGCCTCCTTGGGGTATACCAGGTGTGCAGGGTGAGGGTTGCCTTTCCATTAAATCTTCAGATGGGGGCTCTAATAAATTTTTCATTGAAATAAGTAATGACCACATTTAACGACCAGTGTGTCTGAGTGTTAACAGCTTGTGAGCCAACAAACGAGTCATTAACAGGTGTTAACTTCTGCTTTCTGGTTTAAACAATTCATTCTCATCTCTCTCCTGTTTGGACTGGGGGCTTATGCAAATTCCTGGCTGAGTTTTCATTTTTCTTCTGATAGGCAAGTCTTATTAATTGGTTAGATACCTCTCTGCCAATGCCTCCTCTTTTCCAGGAGTGTTTCTTATGGAGTCCATGGATGAATGACTTTTATTTTTAATCCATTTTTTTTTTTACCCCTGAAGGTTGAGTGTAGCCTGGAATAGTTTGGTCCTGGAATGAATTAGGTAAAAAGTACTGGAGAAAAATCCACTTGAAATATGAAGTCTCCTACTCTGGAAAAGGAATGCAAATAGGTTGAAGATAACACAGGGTTTGAGGCAGCATTTGTGTCTGGAGAGGAGACATGACAAAGATGATTGTCTGTGTACTAGAAATGTGTAGACCTACTATGGGTCCAACATGTGCCTGTGATGGGGCTGAACCCTCCTGAGAAATCCTCTTCTCATAGTTACCCTCTTTGTCGTCTTCTTGCTTTTTGACAGACTATTAGCCAGTGGAAAGGACACACTTTCCTTTCTCAACTTACCCTTGGGAGGATGGGTTTGGGGTGATGGGATGAAGAGTGGGTTTGGATCTTTGGTCCTAGAGCACCCTATTTCATTGCATGAGCTTCCTATAGACAGAAGCAAATTCAGGAAACAAGAAGTCCAAGTTCTGTCCAGTGGGGACCATCTTGTGTGTGTGGAGGGTGCACTGGATCATATATACTTGTCTGTCTAACGCAGTGCTTCTCAAACCCTGTGTGGCAAAGGGCCATTTAAGAAAATTCAAATCAGTTGTAGACTGATAATCAGTAAAATACAAAATCATTCAACTTGGATGTCCTGGGGATGTTGAATTGCTATAAAGTTTCTAAATGCTTTCTGTCACTTTCATACTTATCCTATCCTGGTAACAAACTGTGTAAATCACTGTCAGTCGAGATATTGGGCAACACTTTTCTCATGAGCTTGGGTCTTGCCTTTTTACAGCTATGAAGGCTGATGAGCGAGAACTGCCCTCGGCTGCTTTTCACAACGGTCATTCCCCTGTGAGGCCTTGGTGAGCAATGACTGGATGGGGTTTTGAACAAGGAACATGTGTCTCAGCTCCCAATATATTTTAGCAGAATCTTCTATAATCTTTGGCTGACATGAAAGAAGCAGCTTAGTTATCAAAGCAATTTTCCCTCCTGGGTGTTCTGCAGACGAGGGTGGCCAGAGTCCTTGTTTTGATTAATCAAAGCCAGTCGCAGAGATGAAGGCACCTTGCCTGGCAATGGTATGAGTATCTGGAGAAGAAAGGTAAGACTAGGCTGGGTCCTTCTACACATGGAAGTGATTCAGAAAATGGGGTCTTTATGAAGTTCTGTATACTTTATAAATGTTAGAATTAAAAAAAATGTAGCTTGTGGTGATGATGGAAACAATCTGTAAAATAGCATTTAAAAGCAAACGAAGTTGTTTTTTTTTTTTTTCAAATGCTGTGAAGTTAATTGTATTAGCTATAAGAAACCATTCACCTTCTTGTTTATGGTTATTTCCAGTTTGCCACAGGATCTGAAATAAAAGAGCACTGTTTAAAATTGTGAGTGGGGTCTGACACTTTAATTCATTGCTTTTAAAGGTCATTTACATATTGTTCAAATCATATTGGAAAGCAAAACTATTCAAGTTAAAAGCAAGCATATATTTTATGAAGACTTGGTATCGCTTAATGTCCTGCAATAATTATATGAACATCAACTATAATTTATATAACAGGGTTTGCTCAATTTGAAATACAAAGTCCCCTGTGTTCGAATTCTAGCACTGTAATTCGTAGAGTTCTTTTTCTTGTCTGTTCTTTTTTCATTAATACATTGTAGGTCTCAGGAGTTGTCTGTGTTTTCTTCTAGCGTCCACTGAATACTTACTATTAATGTTATGAGCCAAGATGCTGGACACTGAGAACCCAAAGGAAACAGGAAACATGCCCTGCCATCCCTGGTGCTTAGAGTGGAGTAGGGAAGGTGACAGGAAATCTCACTGGTAGACTGACATCCAGGAGACATACAGCTAGGCACTGTGGGAATGCAGACAAAGGGAGAATCACTTCTGACCAGTGGCCTGTGGGGAAGGTGGAAGCTTGGGGACAGGAGAGATGATATTCTAGACAGAGGTCAGTAAACTTTTTTTTTTTTTTTTTTTTTTTTACATCAACATCTAGATAGTAAAGATTTTAGGCTTTGTGGACTAGGTGGTCTCAGCTGTGGCTTCTCAACTCTTTGGTTGTGGCATGGCTGTGTTTCAATAAAAGTTTTATTTGCAAAACAGGTGGAGGGCTGGATGCCCTCCAACCTATGGGCTGTGATCTGTCGATCCTTGTTGTAGACCTTTAAGGGAGGCGAGACAGTGGATAGGCTGAATGTTGGAGTGGAGCTGTGTGTGTGCACATGGAGGGTGGGGACGGGTAGGTAATGGAGACAAGTAAGTGTCAAGAAGAATTGTGAAAGGCTAATGGCCAAGGTATGAGAGGGCAGAATATTTCTAGGGAAATAAAAGAGAGAAGAACCTGGAAAGAAATGTGGGTCAGTTCTACAGAAATTTGGATACAAAACTAAATAATCTTGACTTGAGGGTAGTAGGAAAGAATTACTATATTTGCCAGGACAGGTCAGGCTATTTGGCGGTAAAAACAGATAAAAACAAAAAAGTGAAAGTATTTTCAAATATTCTCATACGATAACTTACTTCTAGCACACACAAAGTCTAACATCAGTGAGACTACTCTCCAGGATGACAGCAGGCCATCCTCCATATGGTGATTCCGGGGTCCAGGTGCTTCCGTCTTTGGCTCTGCCATCTCAACACTTGGCTACTCATCACAGCAGAGAAAAGAGAGCCTGGAGAACTCATGCTTGCTTCTAAATGCCTTAGTCCAGAAGTGATATTGTTCCTTTCACTCACAGCCCAATCTGAAACTCATTGCATGGTTCTATGCAACTACGAGAGGGCTGGAGAATGAAGTCAGAATAGGTGAGTACTAGAAGCCTCTACCATAACAAAACCAATGAAAGCTTGAGAAGTAGGGTGGCAGAAGTTACAAGATCATAGTGTTACTTTTGGAAGATTAATTTAACAGTAGGTGGAGGATGACTTGGAGCAGGGAGAGACAGGGAAACTAGTACAAAAGTTGCTTAGAAAATATGCTCAAGAGTCAATAAAGGCCTGAACTAAGATGGTGACACAGGAAATGCGAAGGAAATGAAAGATGTGAGGAAATTCAGGTCTGCTTGGGCATGAGGACAAGGAAAAGACAGGAGTGAAAGTTGTTTTCTTGGGTTATAGCTCAGGAATGTGCTCAGACAGGGAAGTTAAATTGAGGGTTAAGTCACAGAAGAAGAAATACAATTCCATTTTTGGGGCATATTGGTTTTGGAGTGCGGGGTGGACATCCAAGTAGAGAAAGTTCATTCAGAGTTGGAATTTGGGAGTGAGTGATTTTAGATGTGGTAATTAAAGCTGTAAAGCTAGATGAGTCAGTACATGACAAAAATAGAGATATGGGGGCAGCTGGGAGGGAAATGGGGACAGAGCAAAAAGAAGCAGAGTTAAGAGAGGAACAGTAAGACAGGGGTGTCCTCTTTTCAGAAAACCAAGGTGAGGAAATTTCAAAAGGGAGCATGTTTAACATTGTCAAACACTGCAGAAAGATGGAAAGCATGTGGTAATGGACACTGCTGGTGTACTGTGAATTTCCCTTGGATCTCCTTTAGCATATCTGGATGTCTCTTGCCCAGCCTTGTTGTGCTTTTGGCTCCAATTGACTACACCTGCGACTCTTCTTGTGAAGCCTGCCTCCAGGCTACTGGAGTGATTTGGCTGGTGAGTACAGAGAGGAGGGAAGTGCCTAGAGTTCACTTCCCGACCTCCTATCTGAGCCCTTAGCCCATGACTGCCATTGGAGGAGTGTGAAAGTTCAGCTCCTTTGCCTCAGGTTGGGACAACTCTGAGGTGCAATTTACACACTAGAGCTCCCTGGCAGGACTTTGCTTGACTTCTTCCCCTGCACTGCCCTGCTCCCCAGCTCCCAGGGGCACTGCCTTCATAGACCACTTGCTTATGAATCCTCATCTCAGGCTCTGCTTCTAGAGAATTGGATCTATGATAGTGTGCTATTCAAAGAATAGTCCTGATGATGAAGCCACCACTGGTAAATCTTGAGAGGGTAGAGTAGTGAGAAGCAGATGTCAGCTTGCAAAGGGCTAAGGAATGAGTGGATGATAAGGAACTGGCGGGGGATGTCAGCAGAGGATATTCAAAAAAGAAATCTGATGGTGAGAAGCTCAAGAGAATGACTGGGTAGTATGGTCAAATGAGGTTGCTTGTTTGGTTTTGGATGAGAAGAAATCTGAGCATGTGGATAGTCAAAGGGAATGAAATAAATGACAGGGAGATACTGAAGGTGGGGGTAGAGGTAACTGTGGAGGAGGCAGGGGAGAAAGACCCCAGGATGTAGGTAGGAGATGAGGGTTACAAAGGAGCAAGCACGGTGTTTCCCTTGATATAGATAGGGGGGCAGAGCAAGATAATTGGCAGTGGCAAGTAACAAAATGAGTAGTGAGGATGGTCGAAGCCAGGGCTGGGAAGGACTTAGAGATGATGTAGTGTAGCTCTTTCTTTTTACAGATCATAAAAAGGTCCAGACTTAAGGACTGATTTTTCTGCGAGGTTGTTCTCGTATTTGCATTATAAGAAGATAAAGAAGCAGAGAGGCAGAGTCCCTCCTCTGGGCCATAAGTGTGTCGTGTGGCCCACAATATTGCCTCTCTGCATGGGATGATGAGAGAATGCGAAGGGAGGGGCAGACTGATGCCCTTTCTAGCTGGCCATGCATTTTAACTGGAAGTTCAGAGAGACTTTCTTAGGGGCTGCCATCCTGACAGCTGTGAAAAAGGAGACGTCCCGTTTCCAGCTCTTCATGTGCACTTGTTTGATTTGTCAGGTTACACTGGAAACTATTCAAGGGAGGGGACCATTGCTTTGTTGAATCTCTTGCACAGAGTAGGTGTGTAATATACATTGAGTGATTAATTAATTGGCTATTTATTGGTCATTTTTTGTGATGTGTTATGTTTTTCTAGAAGCTTGTCTAGTAAATCTGTAGCCTAGGTGCAGTGAAGAAAATGTAAAGGCAGACTTTAGGACTGAGAGCGATCCCCTCAGTTCACCCTTCAGTCTTCAGAGAAAGTTTTACTATAATTAGCTGAACAATAAAAAAATTTCCTAGTGAAAAAAAAAAATGGTCCAGAAAGCCAAAGTCACTCAGCTAGCAAGGAGTTGAACTGAAAGGCTGAAAGCAGAAGCAGCTCTCCTCATGACTTCTGCTACCATATTTTCCTTACTGTCCTCAGCAGCCAGGTCACCTGCAGAGACAAAGACACATGAGAAGGAGGATTTTGGACAGTGGAGGGATGCCATGAATAGCCTGTGCTAGCGACAGAACAGGGTAGAGTCTTAGCCTCTCTTAGAAGGGGACCTCCAGAGTGCCACAGGACACAGGCAGTATGAAAACATGTTGTATGGGCAAAAATGTTTCTGTGCAAACAACTGTGGACTTGGGAGAAAATACTCTAGACAGGGGAAACTGGATTCTGGGTCCCAGGACAGTTTTCAAAATGATCTGAAAATGTGTGTTTGTTCTAATGCCATTAATATGGACATAAGCACCCCGTAAAGATGTTCACCAACCACCCAGAGAAAGCCTAGCAACCTTCCTGCCTCTGGAAGGGGTGGGAGTCTAGGCAGCAAAGAGGTGGAAGGGGTCTTACAAAATTTTTTTGCAAAGGTCTGGAATTTAACTTAAGCCATTAACTATTGGGCATTAAAAAGGAGCCTTTATTTTTGCAACGGGATTTATGGCCTTTTATATGTTTATTTTTCCTTCACCATTGGACATCCAAGGAAGAAAGAACATAAGGGTCAGAGACTCCTCCCATCCAGCAGTTGGCCACATCTCCCCTGGTTCCTGAGCTTAAGGTGTTCCATGGGGAGTGATGGGGGAAGGGTGTGCTTCCCCTGGTCTGGGTGAAGAGTTCGCCTCACTGCATATCTGGGAGTCAATTTTCCAACCTCATTCTCACTCCATTCAACTTGGTCCCACCTTGTCCACCCATGCCTCATGTTGCTCATTGACTCTCTTGCTCATATTTTCATGACACTCACTCTGTTCCAGGCCTGCTGCTTGTTTGGAGCTAGAGATCCTTAAGCTGGTGTTCTGTGAAGGCTTCTTAGTGGAAGTTAGGGGACAGCTCAGCCTTGTAGGGTGGGCAGAATTTGGATAGGGAAGCTGAGAAGAGGCTAGAGGGCCTCTGCCTGGTGCAGGAGCATTTACTTTCATGCACACCATATATATGTATCATCTGCAATGTATGCTTAAGCAAATTCAGTGCATAAAGGGGGCATCGATTTGTTTTCATTCCCAACGCAAATGAGTTTGTGTGGACAGCACGGGAGCTCATTAACTGCTTGGTGAATTTAGTACAGGCAGTCCCTGAGAGATTGGAATGCTGAGCCTGGCACACTGAAAGATCACTCCATCAATATTTAGTGAGGGACTCTGGGTTGCAAGGATTCCATTAAGGAGATGCTATAAAAGGCACAGGGAAAAAGATGTCCCTGCCCTTGAGAAACATACAGTCAATGATGGGAGATGGACACAGGCAGAAATTTAACAGTTCAAGGCTCTAAAAGGATCAATATAAATATACTGAATTGCTAGAGGATTTTGGAGTAGCTTTGGATGGAGGAGTGTTGATTATACTGAGCATGACTTTGTTGTTGTTTGAGACAGCGTCTTGTTCTGTTGCCCAGGCTGGAGTGCAGTGGCATGATCGTGGCTCACTGCAGCCTCAAACTCCTGAGCTCAAGCAATACTTCTGCTTCAGCCTCCCAATTAACTGGGACTACAGGCACAGGTCATCACTTCTGGATAATTTTTCTTTCTTTCTTTTTTTTTCTTTTGAGTTTTAGTAGAGGTGAGGTCTCACTATGTTGCCCAGGCTGGTCTTGAAGTCCTGAGCTGAAGCAATTTTCCTGCCTCGGCCTCCCAAAGTGCTGGGATTACAGGCATGAGCCACCATTCCCAGCCTACTTTTTTTTTTTTTAATCAAACTTTTGGGTCTTTTGGGGAAAACTTAAAATAAAAAGCAACGATCATAAAAATATCTGAAGGGAATAATGACTGCACTCAGATTCAACTGCCCTTTTGAATTTGAACATCATCTTAGTTTTTTTATTTTTTATCAACACTTTGCTTTCATCTAGTGTCATGCTAGAGTAGATGAACATGGAGCAGTAATTCCTATAGTTACCTCCTAAACCTGTGTTGAGTCGGTAATTTTCTCTTATTTCTCACTATTCTTACGTCAGAGCCAAAACTGGTAATGTGCTCTCATAAACCGCCTGTTTGAGTTTTACCTCCTTCCTCAGCATGTGGTCATCCACCTGTGGAGGCACTAATGAGCAATGGAGTGGCGCCAGGGTACAGCTTGCAGGGCTGGGGAGGTGGTGAAAAGAGGTAGAGGATCTGAGGTAAATTGGAAAGATTGAATCTGTATTTCTGAAATTAACAAATGTCCATCAATGGGCAGGAAGACATTTCATTAACTGATGGATGGATCTTCTATCTCCCATGCTAGGGATCATCACTTCTTGGCCTCAGACTTAGCTATTTGTTTCTTGACCCTCACCTGGGTATGGATAAAAGTCCTTTTACGGTTGGAAAGAGAAATTTCACAGATAACCCAGATGTAACCCAGCCAGACAGCAAAGAGTTGACTGTGCCATACCTAATTGACAGTGGAAGGGTAACCTCAAATTACGTGCCTTTTGACTCAAGTTCTGTATTAGCTGTTTGCTAGGAAGGAGCAGATGTTTTGGCTCTGGTGGTCACTGCTCACCTCTGTCTGGGAGGTGCATCAATCACTTTAATTATAATGGAACGTGGGGCCAGGAACTGAAGGAAAAAAATCAACCCAATCCCAAGAACAATCTTTCTTGATGAATTCTCCCCTAAATCGAAACAATTCACTGGGTATCCCAGCTGGGGTTCATATGCTTTTGATTACTGTGGGCTATTTAGCTCTACAAAATGACAGGCTGCTTAATGGACTTTTAATGGTTATAGGTTTCTCTCTCTTTTTTTAATGAGCTTCACCAGTTTGTTACTAATGCCCTGTAGAAATCTGGCGAGGAGCCAGATTTGACGTTACACATTTCTGGTTTCCAGGCGGCATACATGCAACCATCATAGCCAGTGGGGAAGAATGTTGCCAGTTGTAGGGTAATGCCATCAGGACAGGGAGAGGAGGAGAGCTAATTGAGTACCCTGTAGTGCTAATAATTATGTCATCTTAAAGAAGGTGGTTTCACTTTGTACCTAAAGTTACCCTGAGGCTTCTTGCTTCCAAGGTCTTGGGATGCCAGGTGGTAGAAGGGTTTGTGCTGTTGGGAACAGCTTTTGCCTTCCTTTGATTTCCATATTGTTGGTGAAAGGTACTCTTCACAGACTCAGTTGTATCCTGTCCATCAAAGGGTTTGTGAACTTCTCAAATCCAGGGGCAAGTTTTATTCAATCGTGTTTGTATCTGCAGTGCCTGGTGCCAGATTTGGTGGAGAGTAGGTATTCAATTCATGTTTGCTGAATGAGAGACACAAGCAAATAAGAGTTTGGTAGAAGAGCCTTTTACTGTGGGGTCATGCTCTCTGGATCTCCAGAAAGTAGCATACGATCTGGCTTAAGAGAAGAGTGGTAAGAGTAGCAAAAAATGAAAAGACAGAGGGCATTCCTGAGTCACTAAGAGCTACAATAATAATAGCTCCCATTTCTTGTCATGCGCCAAACATGGTGTTAAACACATTGTGTATATCACTTCACTTCATCCTTACACCAGTACTGAGAGGTAGGCAGTGGTATGATGGTAAACGTTTAACACCCAGATCTGGAGGAGTAAGCAGGGGAGATGCCTGGATTTGTTGCATTGGTTGACTTCTGTGGCAAATACTCCCACCACAGCTTATTTCAAACCACCAATGTGGTGACAACCAGCTGGTAAAATGCCACAGAATTTTACCATTGGCTTTTGCGAGCCAGTGTGAGTATACAACCAGAAGTCGATATCATTGTCCCATTGTACAGATGCCCAGGTGAAGGCGTAAGAAATAACAGGCCACGGTCATGGAGGATGTAAGGGACAGAACCCAGGTCTAGAACCACTCCAAATACTTGGTTCCTAGCTATTGCACTGTTCTACTTTCCTAAGCTCACTTCCCACACCACTATTGGAGTAGCCACAAAACCAGGAACCATGCAACATGGCTTGTGCTTATGTAAAGCTCACTGTGATATTCTGGGTTTCTTCTTTAGGTTACATATTCATGAAGAACTATAAATTCTTTGGAGGGCCATCCCCTCCTCATTCACCCTGCAGCCGCCACACTCACTCTGTGCAGGTTTTGCTTCTTAACTTGCATCAATACAAGCTCTAGTCTTAGTGTGATGTATTTATTACAGTGCCACCTCCTCATTTTATAAATGACCAACCCAGGGGCCAGAGACGTTAAATGATTTATTAAATCCACACAGCTTGTCAGTGGCAGAGCTAGAAGTACAACTGAGGTCTCCTGATTCTGAATCCAAGCCTTTTCTCTCTAAACTACATTGCCTTCCATCTCTTAAGAATAACAAACAGGACTTAGAGTTTTACAAAAAGTAGATGGCGGTGGATTTTCCTGCCCTGCCACTGATGGGCTTACCCACTGCTGGCTCCCATTTTGAAAGATTCAACTTGACTTCCCTTGATTCATGAGCAATGAGCCGAGAATTCAAGGACAGGCACCAGGAGCACGTTGTGAAGTGAATGCAACAAACATGAAAGACATTCTTTGGAAGCTTTAGTGGATGGTTGGTGGGGGGGGGATAGAAAAGGTGGGGGCTCCTTGCTGAAATACCCTCATGTTTCTGAGTCCCGAGATACTACTAAATCAGACCCAGGTCATATGGTGCCTATACTTGTCTCTTGGCCCAGGGTGAAAACAGTTCATGTTGTAAAATTAACTTTCCACATTTGGCTGGCCCACACGGGCCAGCTTTCTTTCAAAGTGAGTTTGCGAATGAATGAATGAATGTGTTGACTGGGTTACTGTTCTTAGGGGAGCCTTCTCTGCATCGGACTTGGAGAAAGATTAAAGCTGGTTTTGAAAAGTGTTGGTGCTCTCCCAAACACAGCATGCTGATAGAATTCTGGTCGTACTTTTATTTGCTATGGAACAAAATGCTCTAGTTTCATGGAAGAAATAGCCCAGCAGATGGTGTTTGGTAGATGGCATGAATGTAGCCTTGTAAATAAACATTCAAAATAGACTAGCTTCCCCCCAAATTTACCATCTGCCCCTTACCCCATAAGGTCCACAGGTGGTAAAAGAAAGAAAGGGAATTGGTGTTTTTAGTTGTTAATGTTACTATTTCACGATCTGCAAATTATGGAATTTCCCCAAATGATGGCATTCTTAAATTTGGTTATAAAAAAGTGAGAGTGATGCTTCCAATTTAATGGATTTTCAGGGTTTAATCTGGTTTAAGAATAATTGTCTAAATGGCATTCCTGTGCTTATCCTCTCCTTTTTAGGGGTAGCTTCTGATGCGATCTTGTTTCTGCAGCTCTCATGCCTGAGAGTCGTTTTCGACATCCTCTCCTGGCTCTGGACAAGCCCCTCAGTTTCACTGTTGTCTCCCATCTCTCAGAAGGAGGAAAGTCAAATGTTTGGAGGATTTAGAATCAAACATATCTGGGTCTGAACTCTGTCTTTCAGCTCCAGAGCAATGGACAAGTTACTTCTCTAGTTCTCAGTTGCCTTATCTGTGAAATGAGAAAACTAATAGGTTTAATAATACTACTGGAGAAAGTTGTCAAGATTAAATGGAAAAAATAAATCTGTAGCACTTAGGACAGTGTAGATAATGTTCAAGAATGTTCATTGTTATTGCTCATATCATCATCAAGGTCATTATCATCATCTGCCACTACAATACATAGTTATCTAAAACTAGAGAAAAAGAGGGAATTCTGGGCATTGGTGATTTATTTCAAGGGTGGTGTGAGAGTGGCGGACTACTCTCATATTTTTAGTGTTCTTCTCTTTTTCCTTAAAAGGGGATTTCTGTGGGCCATCAGCCAAAACATGACTTGGAGGATGGAATGCTGTGTGAGGCTTTTGCTGGGTTGGGTTGATTACCAAGGCAGGAAAGACCTATGTCAAAATTTTCTCACATTTTAAATGATGGATGATTCAATGGGATGGACTGAGAATTGGGATTTGAAATCTGAGGTCAGAATCTTTTGAAGACATGACTATTTTTAACACGGAGGCCATGAGAATTCTTGAGTTTTGATTCTTTGATTCTGCTGCATTTCTGGAGAGAGAGAAAGGTTGGGTTTAACCTAAAGAATTAGTTTGCTCAGATCTGGGGCAAGGATTTACAGAGGGCTGGATTTAGAACATCCTACCTTAAAAACATGTTCTTTCAGCATCAGTGATGGCAGAGGCTTAGAGACAAAGGGTGTAGGTGGAGGTAGGAGCCTGATAGGGAGACCTCCAGAGAGTGTATTTGTAGAGCTTCTCACTAGGGTGTAGTTACCTCTCTTTTTTGGTGATTGTGCTTACATTGAGAGAATAGAGATTTGCATTGGCACAAACTTATTGAGAAAAGGCAGAGCAGATATTTTGAGGCTTAAAGCTTTTCATAAAGAACCAGAGAAGATTTGAACCATAGTAACTTATCTCTCTGCCATTTACATGGTTCTTTTCTCAGGAGCTTTCAAGTGGCAATTAGAATCATGGCGTTCTAATGATGAAGGGACTCACAGAAATTTTCCAGTCCTATCTCCTTATGTTACAAGTAAGATAACTCTGGAACACTGAGATCAAATTTTGATCACCCAAGATCCAGACACCAAAGGTAGAGACAGTGTCCTTGGGTTCTTGGTAGACCGAGGTTAGGCTCACTTTCATTTTTTCCAGCCCCTTCTTAGGCTAATAGATGTTACTGATCTCACTGTATGCTGAGTCCATATATCATTATCTTTAATATACATTAATTGAGAGTTTCTCCTATTGTATACAAGGTTCTGTTCTGCACACAGGCGAATTCAGTGACAAAAAAGACAACCCATTCATTTAAAGATCTTAAAATCTTCAAGAAATAACATTAGGGTTCAAATACATAAAGTAATTTAAAACTTATGTGTTCTGCTCGAGAGGTATAATTCAGAGTGCCAGCCTACAGGCTCGGGTGGGGTTTTAGTGCTGGCTTTCTGCCTTTATCCACTGTGACAACTTGAATTAGTCACTTGTTGCTTTTGAGCTTCTATCCCATCAGTTTGAAAACACTACTATTAATGTCTGTCCTTCCTTCTGAGTTTTGAGGCATAGATGAGATAAAATTGCCTGAAAACTGTGAAGTGTAGTAGAAATGAAAGGGATCCATATAAATTGAAGATCCCACTCTTCAATGGGCATGTGCCCATGGAGTGAAGAGTTAATGTCATTTATCATCCACTTATCATCATCATGATTTGTATCTTCATTATTATCATCTAATTCCTTTTATTAAATACTTCCTTATATGTGGGACTTTATTATTCTCCAGTACCCTACAACCAAACTCCTACTTTCACTTGACATATCCAGTTGGTTGTGACAAATCAGGGTCGACATGATCTGTTTAGATGTGGCAGTTGCCATATCACTTTTTGTATTTGTACATTGGCCATTTGTGTAGCAGTTTGTTTGATTTTAGTCACACTATGTTCAACAGAGTGAGACAGTTGAATCTTAATAATGGGACTTAATTTTTCTTTATCACTTTCATAGATGATGACTGTTGTAAATGTTGACAGTGCTGTGACCCAGGAACAATGTCGTTTCTGTGGAGGAACTGTATGGAGAGACAGCACAGGTTTCAAATAATCTTAAAGAATTCCTCCATCCAACCCAAGGCAGAGGTCCCAAGAGTGTACTATGACCCAGTGGTCATGATGCTTGTTGTTAATGTGGTTGTCCAGGCTGAAATAAACATTCTAAGCTGGAAGTAACTCTCCTTTAGAGATGTCTTTGTGTGATTCTGAAGCAACCCAGGGATCAACCTGCTATTCATCTTATTCTTCCTATTGTTTTTTTATAACAGGAACTGGATTTCATTTGAGGGACAATGTACTCAGCTTCCCTTGTAGCTAGAAGTTAGCAAATTAAATTAAGAAGTGGTTCAGGAAAGCTTGAGAAGGGAACAATAGCTGACATGTACTTCCTTTTGTTCTTCCCATTTTTTTCTGCTCCATGACTGGATATAAATGTGATTATTGGAGGCCCAGCCAACAGCCATCTTAGACCATGAGGCAATGTTGCAGATGGAAACCATGTGCTAACTGTAATGGAGCATAAAGAGAGAAGGATCCTGACACTCCAGCACTGCCATGTCCTCCTGGACTGCCTCACTCAGAACTTCATTCACATGAGGAGGAAGCACATCTATTTAATCACTGCTATATCCAGCCCCTGCTACTAACAGTCAAATGCAATTCCTAACTGATATAGATGCCTTGTCCTCAATGAGTAGCATCCTTGTTTCTTTGGAGCTAGCTTCTGGAAACACTGTCTGTTGGTCTACGCTGATTCACAAGCCCCTACAGGAGCAAAGTTGGACTCAGCTTCTGCTAATGAGCAGAGGAATTGCTTGCGAATACAATGCTGGGATTATAAGGTGCTGGCAGCCATGCCAGAATAATAAGGTCAGATGGAAAATCATAGTAGTAAATATCTTCAGTGAATATCCTGTCCCACTCCAGTGCCCTCCAAATACCGTAGCCCAGATCTACAGTTCATGTGGTGGGATTGCAGCCTCTCCTTCCCAGAGTCATCATTTCTGTCTGTGGGGAGAATAATGAGGGTCTTGGGTACTACTCCAAATTTTTCTCTGTGTAGCTATTCATCAGGAGCCCATATTTGTTCCAACTTGTGACCGAAATCCTTGTTTGCTTGTGTTTTTTTTTCCTCTAGCAGTTTCATCTATAATCTCAAAGACGAACATTGCAATTTGCTGTGCTAATCTCATCCACCTTTGGCTTAGCAATACCCTGTACTGGAAGAGGCCTAGAGGGCACCAGGCACTTGTTGGCTCACTATGTCTTTATATTACAGGATCATCTTCTTGACCATTTGCCTGTAGGCCTTGTAGAGCTATACCCACTTTTGACATGATTTTAAGGCTAAATTTCAGGGAGAAATTTCAGAAAGATTCCTATAATCCTTGAATTGCCGTCTCTTCAAAGCGGTAGTTAATCTTTCAGTGGTATCTTGGCACATTCCTAGGACCAAAATCAGCAGGACAGATCTGAGACAGCAGACCCAGGGAAGAGGAAAATTCTCTGCTGGTCTTCCTCTTATGGGTGGGTGGGATTGGTAGTCATGGGCCAGATCTGAGTATGTTTATCAAAGGCAGTTGCTGGTGCAATTTAAACTGAATTCAGAAATTAGGATGGCAACGCTGCCCACCGTTAGTGAATTTTCAGTGGATTGTCTAAATGCTATGGTAAGTTTGGTGGTCCGACTATATTCAGGGCTACATATTACTCACATAATCCTGTTTATCTCACATATCCCAAATTTGCTTAAAACCGGGATTGAGTAGGTAGGTGAAGTTGTCAGAGGAGGGAATAAGTAAAATGTCTTCTGTCTAATGACCTGAAAACAAATTTGCAAGATGGTTCTGGTAGAAGGGATTTTTTTGCTCTTGGAATTACTTGTAGTTAAATACACAAAAAGTATAGCCAGAAGGAAGGGGTTTGAAAAGATAAAATACATCTTCCCTTTGGAAATCTTTTTTTCCCCCAACATATGTGACCTTAACCCAGACCCTAGTCTTTAATTCCATTTTGCTGAGATTTAAATAAAACAAACTAAAAATTGCAGGGAAGCCTGCCATAGTGTGTGTGTAGTTTTTTTAAACTTTCCCCCTTTTTTTCCGGAGATTTGGGTAAATGAATAAATGTACTTAAGAAAAAAATCAACTCACCTGGCACAAATCACTAATACCATGGGCTAAAGATCCACTTTTTTTTTTTTACAAGCCTTGATAGTTACATAACTGTCTAGACAGCACTATACAGTAGAAATATCATTTAATGTGTATGATGCATAAGTAATTTAAAATTTTCTAGCAGCCACATTAAAAAAGGTGAAATTGACTTTAATATATTGAATTTACCCCAATTTATCCCAAATACTATCATTTCAACATGTGGTCAATGTGAAAAATCAATGAGATATTTTACACGTTTTTTTAACAGAATATCCCAATTTGGACTAGCCACATTTTAGTGGCCAATAGCCACTCGTGGCTGGTGATCCCTGTATCGGACAGAATAAGTCTAGAGGACAGAGATCGTATCTGATTTACTCTATTCCCTTCCCAGTTTAACAAACCAGTGCCTAAATAACTGATTATTATTTTTTAAAGGACTGATTTTTGATCACGAGGGTTTAGAGTACTAATGTCTCATTAGACATTCTAGGAATAGAGCTGGTCAACTAGAAAAAGGAAAAGTTGCTCCCCAGAGTTGCTGGAGACTCAGGCTTTTTGAATAGAAGAAGAAATGTCCCTAGAAAAAATGTCAGGCTGTGGGTTCCATGTTTTCTGAAAGGAAGTTACCCCCTTACAAACAGGCAGGTTCAAGGCATCCATTTTTTTTCTACCTGTAGGGGGAGCTCTTGGCCCTTCAGTCTTAATAAATTCTAAGTCTGGTTCTCAGAGGCCGGCAGTTTGGAGTTCTTTCACCTGGGTCTGTGGAGAGTTTGTTTTTGGCTTCAAACCAGCAGTGCTTTCGCAATCTCCACACGTTACGGCTGCTGAAATGCGAGGACACCAGCCGGGTGGCGGCTTGAGTCTTGTGATTCCCAGGCAGTCCGGCGAAATGATAAACAAAAGTCTTTTGTGCAATATTAATAAGCTTTAAGCACTCCCCAGCCGAGACCCTTGTCATCCAAGTAAGTCATGTGTATCAAAAGCCCTTATATGTGAAAGTTTGTTTTCATATCTGGCCAGCGTTGAATGGAGCCCCCTTTGCCATGTTGTAAAACAAACATTTGTTTATTTTGTGAACAGTGCTGGCAGTATGATACAGGAACTGGGGGCTGAATGGAGAGACCCCTTTCCAAGGAGGCGCCTTTGAAAACCTTTCTGCTGGACCATTCCAACTGTCAACTGATCTTGAGTTCTGTTTACATTAAGACAATAACAGTGTTTCCTAAATAAATAAGTTAGGGACACCCGTGGGCCTTAATGAAACCCCATAAATGGGATGGAGGGGTGGGAGTGGGGGAAAGAGGTTTTTGTGCTGTGCAGAAACAATGGCTAGTTCATCTTACGGTGTCCCCAAGGCTTGTGTTTTTAAGACAGAAGGGGGCCTTTGTGTTAATTACACTGATAAAAACTCCCCTGGCAGGGCTTCCCCTGGACCGATGGCATAAAAGATGTGACATTTCGCCCGTGTGAATGCCACAGTGCCAAACAGACATTTTCTTAAGCAGAGAAGGCCAGCCCCCAGCCCCCTTCCCCACCAGTTGATCAGCTAACCTCTCCTGGTGTGTAGAGAAAATAAATACAAACTGTAAGACTAAACCATCTGCCGCTGGGGGTGTCTGGCTTCTTTCTTGGTTGTGTTAGAGCTTTCAGGAATCCATCCATTTTGGTTTCTGAACGGTCCAAGTTGTCTTCAGGTAGGATGGACATAGAGGCAGGTGGTTTGTTGTGGAGGAGGAGATGCCGGCCTGGGAGTTTGGGTTTCAGTGGGTTTTCCCGGGAAGCAGGAATTTCACCTTGTTTCTGGAAGTTACATTTCTGAGCAAAAGATGTATGCTAGGTGAAGACTGAAGGCTGAAGATGAGGAACCAGCAGGGCTCACTGCTTGTAAATTAGAAAATAATTTTCTAAATACTATGTTTCTAAAACAAACTTTCACATATAAGGACTTTTGATACACATGACTTACTTGGATGACAAGGGACTCGGCTGGGGAGTGCTTAAAGCTTATTAAAATCTCTAAAATAGAGACTGTCATACAAATATTTTCAATTGTAAGGATTTCTTATTTGTTCCACAGAAACGTATTTCATATACATTTAATGTTAACATTCATATAATTGAGACGAATCTGCAGGCTATGCTATGATTACTTATGGCTTTTTGACACATAATAGCATTATAGTTTCCCAGAAGGATTTTCAAATAAAGTAGTTTACTTTTCAGAATATGACGGTTACCTCCTTTTACAGTGGTTTCTTCTCTACTTTCACTCCCCTCTAGCCCTTCTTTTTTGTTCAGGACAATCCTTTCCCCTTCATGGGCTCCCCCAAATATCCCCACACAAATATTACCTGTTCCTTCTTATAAGGCTGGTTCTGGGATATATTCATATGTTAAATGCAACTTGTGGTCACCACTATAAAGTTTGAATGTGTAATATATTGAATAAATTCCTAATTGTCATGGTCTAGATATGGGTAAGATACACTTAGTTTTAGAGTAATTTCTCATTTATATACTATGTCCTCATCCTCCAGTAGCTTGAAATTGTTAATGTGGTCGGTATCTTTTCAGAAGTCTGCTCAGTTCGACGGTCAGAACTTCTCAATCTGTGAGAGTAATGGCCGTATTTGACCACACGACTATGACCCTACTCTCCAGCCCATGTCTGACGGGACTGTGTGTGGACACTTGGAACAGACTGAGCCGTGTGTTGTCATGGAGATAGAGAGAGGGAGAGAGGTGGGAGAGTGGGGAGGTGGAGAAGAGGAAGAGAGAAGGGGGAGAGAGAGGAAAGGAGAGAAAGAGAAAGGGAGAGAAGGAGACAAAAGATGGAGAGAGGAGAGACAGAAAAGGAGAGGCAAGAAAGAGGAATGAGAGGGAATGAAAGGGAGAGACGCAGGGAAAGAGGGAAAGGGAGGGAGGGAAAGAGAGAATGCAGCAGAAAAATTGTTTCCTGGATTTCTAATTATTTTCCTGCCCATAGTTTCCGTTATTCAGTCATTTCTCAACTCTGGCTGCATATTTTTGGCTTTGAATTTGGAGAGACACCCCACCCTAAAAGAATTCTTGTAATAAATTTCTCTCCCCTCTTTCTTTCTCTCCTTTCTCCTTTCCCTCCTTCCCTCCCCTCCCCTTCCCTCCTTCTCGGTCTCTCTCGGTCTCTCTCGGTCTCTCTCGGTCTCTCTCGGTCTCTCTCAGTCTCCCTTCCTCCCTCCCTCCCTCCCTCCCTCTCTCTCTCTCTCCCTCCCTCCCTTCCTTCCCTTTCTTTCTTTCTTTCTTTCTTTCTTTCTTTCTTTCTTTCTTTCTTTCTTTCTTTCTTTCTTTCTTTCTTTCTTTATTTCTTTCTTTCTGTATATGCTAACTTGGTTACTAATACAGCCTACAACAAGTGGAACTGGGAATAGATATCCCTTGGTGATGTGCAAATCCATGTAGCTTAATAATAAAATAATGAATTTGGATGTTGACAAAAGTTTTAGCTGTTCTCTCCTGCTGACATGTGGGGCTGTCAGGTTGAAACATGGTATAATTCCATTTATGATTCTGAAGCAATGGAATCTCTGTGAAAAACATTTTTTCCCCTTTAAATTATTGACACTGTAAAAAGTAGCTTATTGCAGCTGCTCCAAGTGCTGGACAGTTTGGATGATCTGACACGATGCTTTAATCTAAGACCTTGGGTGACCATATCCATCAATTGACCCAAAGGGCAAAATGGATAGAATGGCTCCGCCTGCAGCTCCGGATAAATATGTGTGGTTAACGGGAGGCAGAGTGTAAAAATTTCAGGGCTCTTTGGTCTTCTTTGACAACATTAAAACAGAAATCCAAGAAAATCTTAAAAGGCCCCACACCTTCTCACCTGTGTCCTGGGACTTTCCCTCTTAAGGTAGCGTGAATACTGAAGAGCTGAGGCAAACTAGAATCTCCTCCCTAAAACGGATGCTCTCCAGAGGATGTTTGGAAAACCTGGCTGGACACCATGGGCTATTAGTGGTCTTTCATTTTTCCTTTCTTTGCTTCTATTTGTTTATTTGCTTTTAAATCAGGGAATAGAAAGGGAAACATTGGAAGGTGAGAGTGGAATGTCCTCCTTAAAATCAGAGGAAGGCTTTCATATTGGGAAACAAAGGGCACAGACTTCACTATTTGGAATAAATTGTAAATTGTGCCCCCCTCAACCGACTGGGTGGTATTGTCCTACTAAAAGACCTGACTCTGAAAAAACATACTTTCTCCAAAACCTCTCGCTTGGGAGCTTTGAAGAGTCTGGTAATGTGGGGAGGTACTGACATTTTGGAAACTCCAGACTGTTTCTGCCAATGGGGTGATTGTGTGTGCGTGTGTGTGTTTAAATTACAAACAATTGGACTAGCCTTTATGACTGTGATTATACAATAAGGAGCAACGGGCAAAGCTATCAAATCATTTTAAATTGGCCTCTCAGTATCTTTTCCCTTTGCTGACTAGCTGGAGTTTATCAGTGGACTGACATATTTCCTAGCATATGTGACCTCAGGCAGTCACTCTCCATTTTTTTTCCTGCCAGTGTTGTGTTCATTCATTTAATTAAAGTGTACCGAGTGCCCAGAAAATGCCTGGAATCGTGCTGGACATGACGATCGCTACTTAGAGCAGAACTGCGGCTGCTCCATGGAGCCCAGGCTGACCCAGCCAGTGTGAGCCAGGGAACCAAGCGGTCCGCACGTGAAGTACCCAATGCCCAGCCTCAGGCAACATGCAGTCTGCTTGGTGAGATGAAGGGCATGCCTATGAGGAGCTCCCTGAACAGTGCCATCTCCACAGAGGCAGCAAAAGGCAAACAAGGACTGCCTGCAGGCA
Organism: Colobus angolensis palliatus; assembly: GCF_000951035.1. NCBI lineage: Eukaryota > Metazoa > Chordata > Mammalia > Primates > Cercopithecidae > Colobus > Colobus angolensis. The sequence continues at coordinate 6,099,397 of NW_012115599.1, forward strand.
GAACAGATCTTGCTGGAGTGGTCACCCAAATCTTCCCTAAAGAGGGATTTTGGCTACATCTTGAAGGACAGGAAGGGCTGGGGAATGCACAAGTGGATGCTAGAGAAGGGAAAGGAGTCTGGGAAACAGTGTAACTGTGCTGGGGAGACCTGGGTTGGAGCTTGAAAGTTTGAGAGGATGAGACGTTGGTTTTGGACAGACATTGAAGAGCCTTGAATACCGACAGGAGCCCTCTCTTGATCCTAAAGGCAACAGGGTGCAACTCTGGAATGTTTCCCACCCTTTCATAGGCCCCTTTTGACCCCATCAGTGAAGGTTGCAAACTTGGGCATTGTCTTTTTTCTTCTTCCAGGTGAAGATCTCCTCCCAACTCCCAGCAGACTCTCGTTTGTTTTTCTTCTAACTTTGTAGTGAAAAAAAAAAAAAAAAAGAACTTTGGATTAAAAGCTCAGTTAAGAAAGTGCCTGACAAGCCGACATAGAATGGTGTGGAACTGGTTGTTTGCCTGTGGTTTAAAGGTGGTTTCCCAGAAAAGCTCTCTCACAGAGAGCCTTGCAGAATGCAATGCATGCATGTGCAAGGGGTGTGTGTGTGTGTGTGTGTCTGTGTCTGTGTCTGTGGAGGGTGGGGGTGGTACGGAGGAAAGGACATTTCTAAGAATATCTGGCAGGTTGGTGGTAAGTTTGCCAAGAAGGTTTATGTTATCTTTGTGTGTGTGTGTGTGCGTGTTTGTTTTGAGATGGAGTCTCACTCTGTTGCCTAGGCTGGAGCTCAGTGGCATGATCTTGTCACTCTGCAACCTCTGGCTCCAGGGTTCAAGCGATTCTCTTGCTTCAGTCTCCCAAGTAGCTGGAATTTCAGGTGTCTGCTACCACACCGAGCTGATTTTTGTATTTTTAGTAGAGATGGGGTTTCACCCTGTTGGCTGGGCTAGTCTCAAACTCCTGACTTCAAGTGATCTGCCTGCCTCGGCCTCCCAAAGTGCTGGGATTACCTGTGTGAGCCACCACACCCGGCCTATACTACCTTTCTTGCATGTGGAAATACAATGATAGTTCTTTTCCAACCAACCTAGGAAGTTTTCTAGGAGAATATATATGTATACACACATAAACCTACACATACACATACATATACATGTACACATATACACAAACACAATATATACATGCATACACATATGCATTTATATATACAAATATATTGAAATATATCCTAGATAAAAGGTTTTAAAACAATCTTCATGAATGTATGTATTTTGGGTTTTAGGACAGATATTTGGTCGTCTTTCAGCATATACATCTGTTAAAGATTTTTCTTCTTGGATAATAGGTTTAGTCTGCAGAGCACTGTCTTTCTTTCCTTTGGATTATTTTGCTCTTCACCCAATGTATTTTTGACTTTGATGGCACCTGCCTTCTCCTTAGGGGTTGCATACTGTATTGTAGAAAGAAAGGAAGGGCTTTGGGGGGGAAAGACTAGGGTGAGTAAATGAGACCAATCTGGGTAAATGTCTTCCTAATTGAATCCTCTTATTGGAAAAGAGTGTTATGAATGAGCCGCCAAAGGTGTGCTTTTCACACGCACCAGCCCTAGAGGGACAAATCATGGCTGTAAATGCACCTGTGTAGGCACCAAGTTAAGTGGGATTTTATTTTTGGTCTCCAGAATAAAGGTAGGTAGTGGTTCTACCTGAAGGACTGGAGTTATGTGCAGGACATCCCAAGCTGTGACAGTTGGGCAGGCTGAGGGAGCGGTGTGAAGACCGCAGCCAGGCTGCAGAGGGCAGTGTGAGACCATGGCGTTGCCAGCCCTGTGGCAGGGCCAGTGCTGTTCTTAATATAGGCCACCTGTGGTGTTTCAAGATAAATTATGTTAGATGGGGAAACTAGTCTATTGGATTTGCAGTAAATGTGTGCCAGTTTGCTTTACCCCAAAGAAAGTCTTTCTAGGATTTTCCTCTCTTCGCCAATTTCAAGACATTAAGTACTAAGACTGGCTGAGTGGCAAGCTTGTACCCTTTTCACTTTTCAAGGACATGAATGTGTTGTAACAATTGAGATGATATTTAGTGCCTTATGATGCATTACAATTTAACTGCCTTCGGTGCTAATGCAGCTCTGGGTAGGGAGAGACACTTCTTTAATAATAATAACAACAACTTTGGCACCTTTTTTCTAGAATAGTAGGAACTGTAGCAAGTTTGCTGCAGGAGGTTTTGCTCTGGAGCTGGTTCTGGGTGTTCAGCATCCTGTGAAGGTGGGATTCCAGGAGGGGAGGAGGTTGGTGGCCCTCAGAGAGAGTGGCTGGTCTGGTATAGAGGTTAAGTGCATGCTTTAAATTCAAATGGACCTGGGTTCAAATCTGCCTCTCTAATTTACTAGGTATAATACCTCTTCATTTTCCTTATCTGTAAAGTTTGGATGATTGTGGGAAAAGGATTTCCTGGAGTTGCTGGGTTAAGTCAGATAATATATATGGAATGCTTAGCACAGTGGCCCATAGTAGGGAGCCTCTAGAAGGTGGTATCATTACTGGCATTCATTTCCCAAATATTTATGAAACACCTGTTAGGGGATTTGATAGTGAACAATGTCAACAAGACCCTTACCCTCTGGTCTGGTGAGCAAGACATCGAGTACTTGCTGCATCGGGGCAGTTCTGAGGAAAGCATAGCACAGTGACAAGGAGCATGGACTCTGGTGCCACAGTGCCTGGGTTTGAATTCAGTCTGTTACTTCTAGCTGTGTGGCCCTTGGAAGGCCACAGACCCTACTGGTATCTACCTTCTGAGATCACTGCAAAGGTTAAATGAGTGAATACAAAATCTTAAAATGTTGCCTGGCAGGTAGCAAGTGTCAGCATTACATGACTGCTTCTCATCACAGAGTGGGGTGAGCTTTAAAAGGAAGAGGATCAGGATGCAGGGGAAGTGTAAAAGAGAAAGATGTGAGTGAAATTCATCTAGCGAAGTTCTACTAAGGAGGGGAATGAGTCACAAAGTAAATTAGGGGGAGAAAAGGAGAGGTAGATTTACACATGTGCTCTTGTGACACAATCTCCAAGACACATTATTAGGGATAAAAAGCAATGGGACAGGCCAGTATGCACAGTGTGCCCCCATTTAGGTAAAAATAAATTTATCATCCTATCGTCTGTGTATGCATATATGTATGCATGTATGTGTGTATCATCTCTCTCCATCTCTCATCTATGTATCTATTATCTTGTATCTATCTAGCGTCTATCCATCCATCTATTTAATCATGTACTATTTTAGGCAAGGTTCACTAAGGGATTGCTAATAGTATTACTTGGGGGTAAGGGGGTGATCTGGGGAATTGTAACAGAAAGAAGAAAAAATAAACTAGACAAATGATCAAGTAAGAAGATAGACACCTTTATGACCTTCAGGCTAAAAGGCAAATAGCAAAACTAGGGCTAGCTTTAGGTTTCTGGTTAAAGAGTCCATGCCACTGGTTCCTGGTAGGAATGGGCCTACTAGTCTCACTAATTTATTTTATTTTGGTAAAGGTAGTTATTTTTATAAAAATGCTATATATGCTAACATGAATGGGTCTATTATTATTTTCAAATAAATACTTAAAATATTTCTTCCTATTCATTTCTAATACGGGAAAGATGATGGATATAACCTATATAAATAAAAGTTATGTGGGGACATTGGTTATTTTTTATTTTTTGAGACAGAGGCTCACCCTGGCACCCAGGCTGGAATGCAGTGGTGCGATCTCAGCTCACAGCAACCTTGGCCTCCCAGGTTCAAGAGATTCTCCTGCCTCAGCCTCCCCAGTAGCTGGGATTACAAGCACCCACCCCCATGCCTGGCTAATTTTTGTATTTTTAGTAGAGATGGGGTTTTGCCATGTTGTCCAGGTTGGTCTTGGGCTCCAAACCTCAAGTGATCCGCCTACCTTGGCTTCCCAAACTGCTGGAATTACAGGTGTGAGCCACCACCCCCAGCTGGGGAGTTCTGATTCTTAACTGGCTTCACATCAGACACAGGCCAGCATGGTACTTATCAGCTTTGACACTTGATGGAGCCTCAAATACCAAGTGATTTAGTTACAGATTTAGTAAGTCCTCTGCTGTCGATACTGTGTTTCCCAGGGATTGCAGCATTTCCTACCCATATTCTCATTGTTAATAGGGGCAGGCTGGAGGGCTCCAGGGAAGCTGAGCGGTTCAATGGCTCCTTACAAATACTACTCCTACTACTGTTACTACTGCTACATAATATTTATTGAGCACTTATGTTTTCCAAATACTGTACATGGGCCTACCCTATATTAGGCACCAGAGGCTATTAGCAGGTAGAGAAGAGCACCTGCCCTCAGAGCTGATTAGAGGTATACTGGTTGGGTGGTATGGGGTTGGGGATGGATGGACTGGAAAAATGCTTGCCTGTGATCTGGAGAGCTGAGCAGATGTGCTCACCTTTTCCTGCTTGCCCTTTCTTGATTTGAGAAAAGCCAAACAAAACAAAACTGAGCCCAGCCCGAAGCAAAAAGAATTTTCAGTGTGGAGATATCTGGTCAGAAAAGCCTTCTAGCTTAAAGGGTGCTGTGGTGTGAATGTCTGTGTCTCTCTCAAATTCTTATGTTGAAATCTTAACCCCCAATGTAATGGTATTAGGAGGTGAGGCTGTTGGGAGGTAATTAGGTCCTGAAGGTAGAGCCCACATGAATGGGATTAGTCCCCTTACAAAAGAAACCCCAGAGTGCTAGCTCACTCCTTCTGCTGTGTGAGGGCACAGACAGAACCAGAAAATGGGCCTCGTAGACACCAGAACTGCTGGCGCCTTGATCTTGGACTTCTGGCCTCCAAAGCTGTGATAAATTTCCGCTGTTCAGAAGCTACTCAGTCTATGGCATTTTGCTGTAGCAGCCTGAACAGACTGAAACAAAGGCCGACGTGAAACATCCCTCCTTCTCTTCTGCTTGGAGAATGGTAGAGGACCACTTAATACATTTAAAAAAATCTTTCTTAGTTTCATTTCAGTAAAGGAGAGGGGAGGGAAGGAGGGTGTCGACCTGTAACAGCAGACCTTCTCTAGGACGTGCCCTGCTGAAAAATCACACCTATTTTGTTTTTTTTAGTTTCACTGGGACATGGAACAGACATTGTTTACTTGTTATTTGAAAGCTACAAAAAGGTCTGCGTGACTCCGAGTTTTTCACTACAGGCCTTCTGTGGTGCCTGCCACGCCCACCATTAGCAGGACTCCTCAGGGACCTCTGGGAGCTGTGTTCACTTTAACTGACTGGACACATTTTCATGCTCATTTGCACAGCTTAGACTCAGGCATTGGTCTCTGTTCAGCACGCCAGCCCTCACCCAGTGGCTGGCACCCAGTGCTCTCCAGCTGCCCTGAGTCCCACGCCAAGTCCCTCACCACCTGACACACAAATGTTCCTGACCTTAATTCTCACATTAAGACTTATCTGTCCCGTGTCCCAGTTCCCTTGACTGCTTTCCTGGCCTCTAGGTTATTTGTAGGTAACAACTGGGTATTCATTAGATCTCGGGCTTTAAACTGTATTCTAAAGAACCCAAGAGAGCCCACAAAAATGCCTTTGGGGATACAGTAGAGTTGGAAGAGGAACCAGGATGAGTGGGCCCAGGCCTGCAATTGATTATACCAGCATAGCACCACTTGTGTGTTTTATATACTGCTACCTCCTTATAAGTGTCCCTTTGAAGGGTCTTGTTAATACTTGGCGGCACTTCATGAGACTAACTTGTGCAAATGGGCATCAGAATGCCTTTCTTTGAGTTGTCTCTGTCACTGGGAACTTGACAGGGGAAATGAACAAATACAGTTTCATACAAGAGAAGGGGCTAGTGGCTGAGATACATCCTTCCATTTTTTTTTAAATGGTATTTATTGTGAAATAAACTAACAAATGAAAAGGTGCACAAAACAAAATCTCATTGTTCAAAAATGGACCACAAAATAAATGCTCACATAACTCCCACCCAGGTCAAGAAATAGAACATGACCTGTACTTCAAAGTTCCCTTTACCTTCTCATGCTTCTACCTCTCACTATCCTCTCCAGCTCCCTGGAAAATTAACCCCTGTCCTAAGCTTTGTGGCAGTCACTCCCTGGTTTGTCACCTTAGCAGTCAGCCCTAAACATTACACTTTAGTCTTGCCTAGTTTTGAACTTGATATTAATGGAGTAATAAATTCTGGCTTTTTTTGTTGTTAAACATTATCATCTTTCTTTCTTCCTCATTACTCTCCTCTCCCAAGAAATGCATTCTACAAATATGAGGAAGGATTGCAGTAATGTTAATATTTCTACATTATAAGACTGAATAATGAGAAAAACTAGTCAAATAATAATGATTCTTAACAAATGTCTCCAGCTTGGAGGTAATTATAGTGGGCAGGTATTAAAGTAAATACGGTGTCGTCATAATTAGCATTTATGAAATAATGTTCACAGGAAGAACTTTCTATTTTAACTTCACAGATTCTTACAGTTCTTGAGAAGCAGGTATATGGCAAACAGAAATATTTGCAGCTTCTTTATCTTTCTTTTCCAAAATATCCTTAGTAAGGGCACAAAGGGACATGCCTTATTCTAGGGTGGTCCAGAAAGACAGGGGCAACTGGAAATGTGAGTGTCCCCCTCTGACTTGGGTCTGGCCTTCTGCCCCTGTGGCCCCTGCCTCTTTCTGATGGTAAATGCAGAGAGATGGTGATGGATGGTTTGTCACAAATAGTTTTCAGTTTACCAAAGTGCACCTGGCTTTCTCTGAACTTCTTTGAAATGCTTTTAGAGCAACATGGAGAATGGAATTCAACAATTCTCCACAGCTGCAGTCAGAATACAGTGACCCCAGGAGCAGCTGGGGGCAGTTATTTTCATGTTTTGTAGTTGCTATTTCCTTAAAAGCTTTTTCAGAATGTTCTGGAAGGTCCTGTGGTATCCATATTATAAGAGACGGTGTGTGGGGCAGACTCTTGGATTCCAGGCCCTCATCCAAAATTTGGCAAATACTTGTCTCCACTTCTCACCAGCAACATGTTGTCTCAGAAGTACTTGCCCTGTGCCCTCCCGTGTCAGCCCAATAGGCCCACATGCAGGAATGACTCTCCTCTGGAAGCTCTGTTTAGTGAAGGAAACCCACAAGTAGAAGCAAGGAACCCTGGGATCTGGCATCAGTCGAAGCTTAAATCACCTCTTTGACCTTTTGTCAGTATCTCTTTCTTCTGGCCTTAGTTTCCCACATCTGTAAAATGAGGATGTTGGACAGAAGATCTTAGAAGACTCTTTCTGTAGGGAATTGACAATGATGTTTTAAGGTAAGAAACTGATTGTAGGGGGTGGGCACGGTGGCTCATCCCTGTAATCCCAGCACTTTGGGAGGCCGAGGCAGGCAGATCAAGAGGTCAGGAGTTTGAGACCAGCCTGACCAACATGGTGAAACCCCGTCTGTACTAAAAATATAAAAATTAGCTGGGCATGATGGCATGTGCCTGTAATCCCAGCTACTGAGGAGGCTGAGGCAGGAGAATCGCTTGAACCTGGGAGGCAGAGGTTGCAGTGAGCTGAGATCACACCACTGCACTCCAGCCCAGGTGACAGAGCGAGACTCCGTCTCAAAACAACAACAACAAAAAACCAAACAAACAAAAAAAGAAACTGATTATAGCAGAAATCCGAACTATTTCCTTGGGCAAGGCTGTTTTTACGTAGAGACAGATTAGTAAGCAGAATAAGTAGCCTCTCTTGAGGCTTTAATGGATGACAAAGGACTGTATTATTATTATTATTATTATTATTTTTAGATAAGGTCTCACTCTCTCACCCAGTCTGGAGTGCTGGCTTGCCATCTTGGCTCACTGCAATTTCCGCCTCCCAGGCTCAAGTGATCCTCCCACCTCAGCCTCCTGAGTAGCTGGAACCACAGGCATGCACCATCATGCCTGGCTAATTATTTGTAGTTTGGGTAGAGATGGGGTTTAGCCATGTTGTCCAGGCTGGCAAAGGACTGTATTTTAAAACAAAACATAACACCCCCATAATCTTTTCCAAAACAAATGAACAGTTCTCACTTTTTTAACTACCCCATTAACAGTGCCTAAAATATCACCAATAGATCCTTCCCTTTTTGCAGATTTTGTGATTTTCTAGAGTTTATAAAAAAAGATATAAATGGCTCTAAAAGGAGGAGTAGACAATACTATTATCAATGGGATTAGTGGCCTTGACAAGAGGCAGAGATTCTAGCACTGTTCCTGGTTCTATGCTTGTGAAGCAGCTCAGGCAGTTCCCAACTTGAAGGGACATATTCTAAACCAGCACTTTGCAAGCTTTGATGAATCTACAAATGACCTAGGGGAACATCTAAAATGTAGTTTCTGAATCAGTAGGTTCTGCATGGGACCTGAGAATCTGTATTTCTAGTAAGGTTTCAGGTGATGTGGATGCTGCTGGTCCACAAACACACCTGGAGTAGCAAGAGTTTATAGCACATGACTCTCTCTTTTGAACATAGCTAACTGGACTGCAGGGGCCGAGCCCATGACTCCAATCCAGTCAGTGGGTAAGCTGACCTCTGATCACAAAGGAATATTGGGTCCATCAGGAATTTAAACAGGAGAGGTAGGCAGTGGTTTAGGAGTAGAAGTTAAAAAATCTAAGGAAACACAGAGACACATACACAGAGAAGCTGCCTCATTTTAATGACAGAACATTAGAGAAGGACCCTGTGAAGACTGTCTTCTGCCGGTGTGAGTTATGTCTAGATCTTGAAAACAGAGATCTTTGGCTCCTGTCTCCCCCATGCATGCCCGACCCTACTCCCTCTTTATCCATCAGGCCTGTGTGCTGAGATTATTTTCAAAGTTCCTGGGGGGCCAACCAGGTAACTGGGGCTTTAGTTGAATCCTGAAAACTCTATGTTGTGAAGGAAAAGCTGGAGTTTGGGTGGGGATGTATACGTGGGTTGGGTCTCAAAGTAAAGGGGCTTTGGATTACTTGAAAGCCTTGGATGCTTGATGGCAAAGGTTTGTGTGTGGGCTGAGAGTGGGTGCAGAAATAATGGAAGATGAGGAAGAGTCCTGTGTCACAATTTTTTCAGGGCTGCTCAAGAATTTTGCCAGTAGTGCCAATCTATTTGTAGGGATTTGGATGACTAGCTCACCTATCTTTCTAGAATGTTTTCCTTTCCCCTCGCATTCTCATGGTTGCCAAGAGAGTACATGGCATAATTCTAACTCCTTGCCATAGTTGATTGGTCCAGCAGTGGAGAGCTGACCCAAACTGGGCCAATGTCCTCTTTTCCCAGGAATTTGGAATTGGTCCTAAGAGTCAATTTTGACTCTTTCTTGGTATCAGGATTTGTATCATGCAGAACTCAGGAACCATTGAAAAAACGTTTTCTGCTATAAAAAATGTTTTCTGCTATAAAAAATGGCAAATAGGAAGAATGACTCTACAATATGGCAGAGGAAAATGGAGCAGATACACTGGAAAAAATCAAACAGAAAGAAGAAAAAACTGGTTCCCTGCATGATTCTAGTTCTTGTTCTAAATGGTTTCTGAGACTAAATTGCATCTATCCTTGTATTCCCTGAGATATTCCAATATCCTTTCAACAATTGTTGTTTGTGGCTTAAGCCATTACAAGTAGGGATCTGTCATTTGCTACTGAGAAAGCCCTAATGAAAACATGCTTTAGAGAAGGTCTCCTGGAGCTGAGGCAGATCTTTCTGGTTCAACTGCAATGATAGATGGAAGGTAGCGGTGGGCCCAGATCAATAATATGCCATGGAGAGTGCCACTCCTTCTTGTTTATCAGTAGTCTCATGATCACTAGCTTGAAGGATGTTCACAAGATACTCCATCCATCCATCCATCCATCCATCCATCCATCCATCCATCCATCCATCCATCCATCCATCTAATCATCTATCCATCTATCCTCTATCCATCTCAGAAAGATTTCCTTATTTCCTCTGTTGGCTAGACTCTATGCTAATGGCTACTCTGTGACCTCTGGTTACTTGTTTTCATGTTGTACCCATATTTAGTACGTGATATTATATTAAGTCCTAAAATTATGGTAACACAGAACAGGCCCATTCCCCCACAGTTTGATCTCCCCCATAATATTTCTTTCTATGTTGTACAAATGTGAAATGTGTAATTATACTACCTCTTCTTGAGAAATGTCTTAAATCCAATATCCCAAATGCATTAAATACATCATCTAGGTGTGTGTGTGTGTTTTGAGACGGAGTCTTGCTCTGTCACCTAGGCTGGAGTGCAGTGGCACAATCTCAGCTCACTGCGACCTCTGCCTCCTGGGTTCAAGTGATCTTCATGCCTCAGACTCCTGAGTAGCTGGGACTACAGGCGCGTGCCATCACGCCTGGCTAATTTTTGTATTTTTAGTAGAGACAGGGTTTTACCACGTTGGCCACGCTGGTCTCGAACTCCTGACCTCAAGTGATCTGCCTGCCTTGGCCTTCCAAAGTGCTCATTTAAGTGTTTTTATTTGAAACAGAGAAGAGGCCAGGTACAGTGGCTCACCCCTATAATCCGAGCATTTTGGGAGACAGGTAGGGGGATGGCTTGAGCCAAGAAGTTTGACACCAGCCTTGGCAGCATAGTAAGATCCCATCTCTACAAAAAAGTTAAAAAATTATCTGAGCATGATGGTATGCATCTATACTCCCAGGTGCTTGAGAGGCTGAGGTGGGAGGATCACTTGAGTCCTGGAGTTTGAGACCAGCCCAGGCAACAGTGAGACCCCATCTCTACCAAAACAACAACAACAAACAAAACAAAACCAAAATTAGCCTGGCATGGTGGCACACTCCTGTAATCCCAGCTACTTGGGAGGCTAAGGGTGGGAGGAGTGCTTGAGCCCAGCAGTTTGAGGCTGCAGTGAGCTATGATCACCCACTATAATCTAGCCTAGGCCACAGGTAGAGACCCTGTCTCTGAAAAATAAAATAAAAATAAAAATAAAATAGAGAAGGGTGTCTCAGAGTCCCTGTCCAGAGACAAGGACACCATTCCTGATGGGTGTTATATTTGGGATCTACTGGCTCTTTGCCCAAGTTCTTCATTTTCTTTTTGAAGGCTTAGGTGCTGGTTGAGAGGGTGATGTAGGTTAGCTTGGTTTTCAGCTGTCCTAACCCCTGTTTGGACCATAGATCTTTTCCAAGTATCCTGGGACCCCAGAATCATTCACTTTCATTTCATTTCTGCTGAAGACTCCTAAGAAGGGAAATTTTCATCTCTGAATTCAAGCCTAAGTCAGAGCTTCTCCCACAGATACACTTTCTCAGGAGTTCTTGCCAAGAGACCTGGACTAGCAAGAATAAAGCAAAAGAGAAGGAGGGCTGGACGTAGTGTGCCTTGTGTTAGCTGGTTGTAAATGATCTCAGAATCCTGAGACACCTACTGTGTTGAGAAGCTTCAGAGCTTCTCTCAACTCTGAGATTCACAGAGAGCCAGTTCACTTGAAATGTAAACATCTTAGCCTTTGGAAGAGAAAAAGAGAAACTGTCATTGTGTGTTGGAATATGATCTAGGTAGAGCAGTGGTTCTCAACATTGAATCACCGGGGGAGCTTTTAAAAAGCATGAATGGCTGGGCATGGTGGCTCATGCCTGTAATTCCAGCACTTTGGGAAGCCAAGGCAGGTGGATTACTTGAGGTCAGGAGTTCAAGACCAGCCTGACCAACATGGCGAAACCCCATCTCTATTAAAATACAACATTAACTGGGTGTGGTGGTGCATGCTTGTAATCCCAGCTACTTGAGAGGCTGAGGCAGGAGAATTGCTTGAACCTGGGAGGCGGAGGTTGGAGTGAGTCCAGATCGCACCATTGCTCCAGCCTGGGTAACAAGAGCAAAAATCTATCTCAAAGGAAAAAAAAAGAAAAAAAACAGCATGAATGCTGGGCCTCAACAGAGTAAATGAATCAGAGTCTCTGGGTAGAGTGTGGGCATGGTGCTTCTGAAAGCTTCCCAAGGTATTTTCATGTCAAGATCAAGGATCTTGGTCTAAGAGATAAGTGAGAGATGGCCATTTAATATGGTTTGGCTGTGTTCCCACCTAAATCTCATCTTGAATTTTAACTCCCACAATTCCCATGCGTCATGGGAGGAACCTGGTGGGAGGTAATTGAATCAAAGGGGCAGGTCTTTCCTGTGCTGTTCTTATGATAGTGGATAAGTCTCATGAGATCTGATAGTTTTAAAAATGGAAGTTTCCATGCAGAAGCTCTGCTTTTCTCTTTGCCTGCTGCCCTTCATGTAGGAAGTGACTTGCTCTTCCTTGCCTTCCACCATGATTGTGAGGCCTCCACAGGCATGTGGAACTGTAAGTCCATTAAAATTCTTTCTTTTGTAAATTGCCTAGTCTTGGGTATGTCTTTATCAGCAGTGTGAAAATGGACTAATATAGCTATGTTCTAGCTCTCCTTTTTTGACATTCCTGGGATCCTGCAGAAGTGTTATATTTCAGGGGTGTTGTAGAGCTCTAGACATTCAGGGCACATCTTTTTTAATTTTAATTTTTTTATATTTAAATTTATTTGTTATTTTTAAAATTTCAATAACTTTAAGGGCAAGAGTGGTTTTTAGTTACATGGATGAATTATATAGTGTTAAATTCTGAGATTTTAGTGTAGTCAGGGCACATCATGTGGTCAAGTGTTTAACCAGTGACTCTTGATAGAGAAAGAAAAGGAAGATCTGTTGGTGTTTAAGCATTTGATATTTTGTAACTAGGATGAGTGGGCTGTGCTCTCTGTTCCTGTCAGGTTCCATCATCGCTCAGGGCACTGCATCTCAGCTTCCCAGAAAGAGCTGATAGTTTCTGGCCTGGCCCTCGTTGTTTGGTTTGGAAGGGCTTTTGGTTTGTCTGTTACTTTGTCCGTGCCCCGTAAGTGAGTGACTGGCCACTCAAAATGAGTGATGCTAAAGGGATAGGAACCAGAGAATGCAGATTCAAAACCAACCTCTTTATATTAAGGAAGACTGGGCTTTGGGGAAAGAGGAGATCCAAAAAAATCAAACAAGAGAGGGGACATGTGTGGCTGTAATATTGTAGAGATATATCAGGTATCACTCAAGCCATGTGGAGAGTTGAGAGTCTTCTTGTGGTAAACACACAAAAGTTAAGCTGTTCCTCACAAAAACTTGGGTGCTTGTAGAGAAGAACACATTATCTAGGTTATCATCTGTCTAGATTTTGCTACTCCCAGAGTGGCCAACTTTTGTGCTCGAATAAAGTCACTGCTGTGTGTTTGGAAGATGTCTTTACTTGCCAGAATGAATAGAACACCCTGAAAGTGCCTGGCTTCAGCATTTCAAAGTGAACTGGAACCTCAGGGTCCTTCATAACAAAACTGACCTTGGTCTTCTGGTCTTCATGAAATATTAGTGTTTCAGTGAATATTTCTCAATTTCATCCACCCCAGATAGTTCTTACTCAGCCATGTGCTAACAATTTTATTTGTAGTTGGTTCTTAAATGGAGCTGGAAGTACAGCCTAGTCTATCAATTATTGAAAAAATCAACCAATAACATTTCCTTTGTTTCCTTGCCTGCAAAATCTCAGAAACAGAACCTTTGAAAATGGCCCCGTAAGTCTTTGGGATGATCCACATTCTTTGTTGTTTTCATATGCCAGAGTGCATAGGAGCAAACCCCCACTTCTACTTTGTAAAACGTTTCGACATAAATGTCTGGTTCTTCTGAACACTCTCATTCCAAGCACAGAATAATTATTAGCTTGGAGAGGCTCTGTTATTATTATTTTTTTTCATTTTCGTTTAAGATGTTAGGATCCCTGCCTACGTAAATGAAGTCAGGAAAGACACTGAGATGTTAGGATATTTCTATTTTCTTCTTTCCTGGGTAGGTTCTCCTAAAAGATGTCAACGTTCAATTGTTGGCTAGCAACCTGTGGCATTTAATTATTCTTGACGTTTAATCCATCATGGTGTGAAAAAAAAAGAAAATGTAGCCTGTCTACTCCTCCTACTCTTCCAAGAGAAACAATAGAATAATTAAATTGGTAACTAAAGTGCTAAGAATAATGAGAAACCACATAAGACTAGCATGATGTTACTCTTAGAACATTAACAGGAAACAAGTTCTGAGGCCATCTCCTCCTACTTCATTTTTTTTCTCTTCCTGTCCAGATAATCATGAGTCATCATCCTGTATAAATGAATAATAGTTTAATTTAAAGAAGCCAATATTGTTTGGAGGTCGTTTATCACTTCATGGCTCTCATTCACAGTCAAGTCATGTGGAACTACACAACTTTCTTTTTGTGCACTGGAGCTGGAAATCTTGTTGAGTTTGTGAGGCCTTACTTCTGCATATTTGAATCTGGTGACCAAATTAAACATTGTTCTAAGTAAGCGGGTGGGTGGGGATAGTGATGGGCTGGGACTGAGGTGGGGAGACGGAGAGCTGCCTTGAGAGATTTTGGGCTTTCGCACTTGTGATTTCAGGGCGTGGAAGCTGGATTTGGGTTTGAATAGTAGTGTGTTGATAGTGGTGTGTGTGATAGAGAACTGATCCTAAAACTTAATATTTCAATAAGAACAATCGTAAAGGACAGAAAATGGGACACTTTTTAAAGGCTAACTAAAGAAATTGGATTCATACTGTTAGGACTAATGATTGAAAGCAAAGGAAAACTCAAGCAACGTTCCTCAGCCGGCACATTCAAATGATAAATTACATTTAAGCACTGAAGGAAACAACAGCTGCAGTTAATGAAAAGCCAAATTTATCTAAATTTCTCCAGTTGATCAGTCAAAATAATCAGTATGGCTCTCACTCCATAATCACTTTTTGGTGGGGGACGGGGAGGAGAGGGGAGATGAGAGACGGGGAAGACAAAGAGAGAAGATAGGTTTTTATTTTAAAAGGCATAGCTTCCAAAAAGGAACTGTAAAACTACTGAGTTGCAGAAAATTCATTTTCTTGTTATCAATATCATCAATACTCTAGATTTGTTGTTTTATTTTTAACTCTCCTAAGGATAATGCAGTTGGCTTTTGTATGGAATGAAGCCTATGGACATGGGCTGGAGGTGGGAAATCCGGGGGCGGGTTGTGATAATGATACAAATCTGAAATGCTTTCCAAAACATCATATGTCCATTGAGCTGTTTCATTTTTACAACACCCATGAAATAGACAACAGGTATTGTTTGTGGCAGTTTTACACAGACAGGTACCAAAGGTTTGGGGGGGCCAAGTGACCTACCCAAAGTCAGCTAATAAGCTCGTCTACAAGCTGGGGACAGAAGAAGATGTCCACACTCGTCACCAAACGCTCTACTAGAAAACAGAAATAAATTCTCCATGCCTCATATCCTTACATGGTGAAAGCAGGAAAATCCTGTTGCAGAAACCACTTGGAGGAGCTGCCATCTAAGGCTGCTTGGGGCCAGCTTCCTTCCAGCACAGAGCTCTGCGCAGAGCCTGCATGTGGTGTGGAATTCCATTAGAACTTACTCACCATATGTTTGTCTGCTGGTGTTCAATGGAACCTGAGGGAGGGCATAATGGATCTCCGTTACTAAATCGTGTGGAAGGCTTCCAGAGATTTAATAGTCTACCTTGAGGTGATGAATAGAGGCGCTCTTGTGTGCCTTGCATAATCAGGGAGCCTTGGTGCTCTGAATGCGCCACGCTCTCCTCAGACACCCTTCTGGAAAAGTCTGTACAGCTGGCACTCCTGGAGTCATTTCAAAAGTGGAGATGGGCGGGGAGGGTGCCTCCCTCTCATCTTCCTTGAGAAAAGATCTGCGGGATGAGACTGCTCTGATAGCTGGAGATTTTGAGTAGAAGGAAATAGGCTAGAGGATTGGAGAGGAGAGGGAAGGCATTCGGTGACCTGGATTTCCCTCCTTGCAGATGTAGTGGTCTGATCATTCTATCAAGGCCATGACTGTGAAGAGCACTGTGGGTGATGGCTGGTGGCTCACGGGAGCTGGCTTGTGCATGGCGCCCAAAGCCAAAGGTGAGGGGCTGCTGGTAGCACTGAACCGTGAGGCTGCCAAATGGCCATGAAATTTTATTCCTTCCAGTTAATTTTCTCATTGATGTGCTTTTAATTCATATGGCGTAGGAGCGACAGAAATAGAACTATGGTAGAACTTTGCTGGTTTGTCTGCCAGGGAACTGAACACTTGAAAAGGTAGGAGCACAAGGAGACTGAGCCTGTGAACTCAGAAAGGGCAGAAACCAAGCTGCTTCTCCAGTGGATTCAAAGTCTAGATAGCTGTGAGAGTGGGGGACATGGAGAATGCAGATTATTAGTTCTTTTTCTCATTCCTGTGGCTCTTTACCATCCCCTCTGGTCTTCCGCCATCTTGTAGGTAACATTTCTCGTTGCTGCCTCTTCTCTTCTCTTCCTTTTTTTTTTTTTTTTTTTTTTTGAGCTCTTCTCCTGGAACAGGTGAAAGTCTCTTTACTTTCTCCTTCCCATTCATCAGAGATTTTTTACGGAATTTCGCTTTTGTTACCCAGGCTGGAGTACAATGGTGCAATCTCAGCTCACTGCAACCTCCGCTTCCCAGGTTCAAGCGATTCTCCTGCCTCAGCCTCCCGAGTAGCTGGGGTTACAGGCATGCACCACCACGCCCGGCTAATTTTGTATTTTTAGTAGATACGGAGTTTCTCCATGTTGGTGAGGCTGGTCTCGAACTCCCGACCTCAGGTGATCTGCCCATGTTGGCCTCCCAAAGTGCTGGGATTACAGGCATGAGACACCACGCCTGGCCTTCCTTTCCTTTTTTGACAGTCTAACCCACATATTAAATCCTACCATGAAAACCAAAGCCCATCCCTCCAGTATGGACTCTGCATTGCACCAAAATATGAGGGCATTTTTGGTACCGGGAGCCATGTTTGAAGTGGATGGAATACTGAAAGCCAGACAGAGAGCCATCTTTTCATGGACTTGCCTGCAGGTCTGTGCATGAAGGAATCTTGTATAATTATTCCAGTTTAAGCAAACTCTGAGGTATTCGTTTTTTCATTTATTCAGCATCTACCATGTAGCACGTACTTGTCAGACATGCAGAGTACAACAACAAACAAGGCTTGGTGCTTGCCCTCTAGAGGCTTTCTGGGAATGCATTAAAATAAATCAGAAGTTGGTGAAGTGTTAGATGTGTGGCAGAATTTCCTTTTCCTATCTCTTTGTTTACACAGGGAACTCCAGGAATTGGGAGAGGATAATGGGGCTAATTGTAATGTCAAGGTAGAGAGAGAGTTTGTAATGTGACTTAAGGTTGGGAAGGGGCAAATTTTCTTTTAGGATTATAAAGTAAAATTATATCAGATGCTAGCCAAGGGTGCAGCTGGGCATGAATCACTTATGCAGACCTAATGGGCAGTTATTGGCAGGAGATTGTTCTCCCATGCCAGTGGGAGATGCATCTGAAATTGTTTTTAGATACGTGAGGAGAACAAAAGAAATAAAAAAGGAAGCTGAGCCAGAGAGTGGGCCACCTCCGCTCCCTCAACTCCTGGGGTCCAAAGCTCCCCTTGTCTTTCCTCTAGAAGCAAAAGAGGGAGAGAATAGCTTAGACTACAACACGTGGCAGTCTTTGAACCTTGCAAGATCAGGGATGCACCAAAGCTAAAGGAAGAGAATTAATTTCAGGAATGGAAAAGTCTGGGACTTCTGGAGCAAAGAAACTAGGAGAAAGAACGTCAGAAAATTTGGGTAGTTCAACTAGCCTTTACTTATTTATACTTGTAGTGCTGGTGATATTCTCAGGGTGTACTTGAAGATCAAAACAAGAAAGAGTTTCTAATCCAACTAGGGTAGGAGGGTTCAGGGGAGAGTGGAAGAAGTGTACCATCACCTGTAAATCCTGAAACATCGTAGACTTTAGCACAGGACAGTCAAACAGAGGCCAGCAGATATTAGCTCTGTTCGTTATTCTTCACAAATTCCTGTGCTTTCTCTGTCTTTTCTCCTTTGCAACATGATCTTTATGAGGATTCTTTGTTCTTTTCTACCAGACTAGTGGTTGTGGATATACTTGGGACTCTTCCTTTTCCCAGTACTAGACTCTCTAGTTAGGAGGATCAGTAGGTCTCTGGGGATAGAGTAGGAAATTCAAAGGTCATAGAAAGATGAGGCATGGGACAGAGAGCTGCAGGGAGAATCATAACTCTTTCTTCTCAACCATAAAGTTTTCTGCAGTGTGACACCAAGTTGGCCTTCCAGGCCTATTTCTCAGTCCTGCTGTAGTCACCCTGGCTTCTGGGCCTTCCCTTGACGTTCCTTGGCTTCTTTGTCACGTTATTGTTTATGAAGTCTCTGGTTTCCTTTACCAGTCCTAGAGGGGATGCTATCCATTTCCTCTCAATCCTACCTGATGCAGCTTTGGGAAATGCACAAAAGACTCTTCTTACAAACTCCTTGAGCATTTATTGGCAGAATGTTGTTCCTTGGAGGTAGCTAATTTTTTTTTTTTTCTTTCTTCTAGATGCTTTTGGGATTTTTTTCTGTGATCTGCTGTTCCAAAAATTCATGAGAATTTATCTGGATATGGATGTGATCCCTTTCAAAGTTAAAAACCCAAATTCTTCTCTCTAGGCCTTTTCCACTTTTTATCGGCAAAGTGGGAATAACTACTTACCTTCAGATTGTTGGGAGAGTTTAATAAGACGAAAGACATAAAAGTACAGTATCACCTGCAAGTTTACCCCCTCCCTACCTCAGCAAATCCATACCTGGCCAATTAGCAAGAGTAGAAGATTTCTAAAGGTTCCCCAGTAGCCTTACATAGGGAAAGGTGGTGCTTTCAGCTACAGAATATCTTCTCAGCATTTGTAAGCTTCTTTAATTGGTAACAGATCCAATGATCCAATCCAGCAGCTGCAGCAGATAGAAGAGTTGAAAGATTCTAGAAGCTGCCTACTCCTGCTGCATTAGACATTTACATTATAATCATTGGCCTCATTTTCCTGTTTATCTCCTTAAACATTTTTTTAATCAACTTTTTCCCCCAGGTGTGATTTACATACAGTTATATTCACCCTTTTAAGTGTTCAGTTCATTAAGTTTGGCAAATACTTATCATCACTGCCTCGTTATACTCACAATAAAGAATATTCCCATCACCCCAGAATCTACTGCATGCTTCTTTCCCTTTAATCACCTCTGCCTCCTTCCAGTCCCTGGCAATCACTGTTGGGCTTTCTATCATTTTAGTTTTGCCTTTCCCTGTATTTCTTATAAATTGAATCATACAGTTATGTAGTTGTAAGTCTTGGGTTTCTTTCACTTAGCAAACTGCTTTTAAGATTCATCCATGTTGTTTTATGTAGCATGAACTATTTCCTTTATATTGCTGAGTAGTATCCCAATGTATAGATGTACCAGAATATGCTTGTTTATTCATAGTTGATAGACATTTGGGTTATTTGCAGTTGTTGACTATTATTAATAAAGTGACTATGAACATTTGTACACAAAACATTATGTAGAAATATGCTTCCATTTCTCGGGTAAATACTATGAGTAGAATTGCAGAGTGATATGATAAGCGTATGTCAAAATGGTTTCCAAAATGGCTGTATAATTGTATATTCCCACCAGCAATGTATGAGTTTCAGTTGCTCCATATTCTCATCAATCCTAGGTATTGTCAGTCTTTTTAATTCTAGCTATTTCAGAGAGAGTATACTGGTATTTCATTGTGGTTTTAATTTGCATTTCTCTAATGACTAATGACGTTGAACATCTTTTTACGTGCTTATTTGCCATTCATATTTTCTTTGTTCAAATCTTTTGCTCATCTAAAAAATCGAGTTGTCTTATTATTATTGAATTGTGTTTTTTAATATGTTCTGGATTCAAGTCTTTCATCAGATACAAATTTTGCAGACATTTTCTCCCACCCATTTTGTGGCTTGTATTCTTATTAATAGTCAATTTTAAAGATCAAAAGTTTTTAATTTGACAAAGTCTAATTTGTCATGCTTTTTTTTGTATTTTCTGTGTCCTATTTTTGAAATATTTTCCTAACCCAAGATCACAAATATTTTTTCTTATGGATTTTTTTTGAAGTTTTATAATTTTAGCTCTTATATTTAGACATGTGATGCTTCTTGAGTTAATTTTTATGTATTGTGAAAGGTTAGTGTCTAGGCTTGTTATTTCTCCAAATGGATATCCAATTGTTCCAGCACTATTTGTTGGAGAAAACTATCTTTCCCCATTGAATAACCTTGACATCTTTGAGTAGATCTATTATTGGACTCCTTTTTGTTCCACTGATCTGTATGTCTATCCTCATATAAATACTATACTGACTTAATTATTATAGCTTTACAGAAAGCCTTGAATCAGGTAGTGAACACTTTCTAAGTTTTTCAAATTTATTTTAGCAATTTCAGGTCATTTCATTTCCCTATAAAATTTAGAATCAGCTTACCAGTTTCTACAAAAAGACTGCTGTGATTTTGATTGGGATTGTATTAAACCCTTAGATCAATATGGGAAAGTTGGTACATTAATAATTTTGAGTCTTTAATTCATGAACATAGTATGTCTATTTATTCAGATCCTCTTTAATTTCTTTTAGCAATACTTTATTTTGTAGTTTTAGTATGTCAGTATTACACATATTTAGACAAATCTCTAACTCTTCATATTTTTGACACAATTGTAAATGGTATATTTATATTTTAAAAGTAAACGTCCAATTATTTGTTGCTAGTATATATAAATGCAATTGATTTTTATATATTCATCTTGTATTCTGTGATCTTGCTAACCTCACTTTTTAGTTCTGGTAGCTATTTGTATATTCCTTGGGATTTTTCATGTGGACAATTGGGCCATCTGCAAATAGAGACAGTTTTACTTCATTATTTTAACTCTCTATGATTTTAATTTTTTTTCTTCCCTTATTGCACTGGTGGAATAGCAGTACAATGTTAAATAGAAGTGGTGTGAGCAGAGATCCTGACTTGTTCCTGATTTTAGGGAGAAAGCGTTCAGTCTTATCTCCACATAATGTTAAAATTCCAGAATACCATTTTCTTATTGTTTTAGATAGTCAACTATCTTTTAAAGACATTAAAAAATCAGATTAAAGTCTTTTATACTTGCCATTTCCATTGCTCTTCATCCCTTTGTGAAGATCTAAATTTCCATCTGATATTTTCCTTCTGCCCGAGGAATTTTAACCTTTTTTTGTAATGCGTGTTTGCTGACAAAGAATTATTTAGGCATTTGTTTTTCCCAAAACATCTTTATCTTGTCTTCGGTTTTGAAAGGTAAGTATGCTGAGTATAAAACTCTACATTGACAGTGTTTTCTTTTAGTATTTTAAACATGTCTCTCCATTGTCTTCTGTCATGCATATTTTTGGAGAAGTCTGCTGACATTCTTATTTTTGTTTATTTGTATTAAATGTGTCATTTTTTATTTGACTGCTTTTAAGATTTTCTTTTTTTGGCACTTTTATGATAATTTGCCTTGGTGTGATTTTCTATGTCTATTTTGCCTGAAGTTTGTTGAGTTTCTTGGATTTGTGGATTTACAGTTTTCATCAAATTTAAAGTTTTTTGGCCATCATTTCTTCAAATTTTTTTTCTTTCTGTCTCAATCCCTAGTCCTTTTTTCCTTTCAAAACTTTAATTAAATGTATGTTAGACTGGCTGATATTTCCCCAAATTCACTGAAGTCTTGTTTTGCTCTGGTCATTTTTTAAATTCTTTTTTTTCTCTCTGTGCTTTACATAGAATTTTTTTTATTGCTACGCTTTCAAATTCACTTTTTGTTTTTGCAATGTTTAATATGCTGTTAATCTTATCCAGTGTATTTATCAATACATATCCCTAGAAGTTCATATGGTTCTTTTTCATATCTTCCACTTTTTTTCTCGTCACATTTATGTTTTGAAAAATATCCTTGAATATATGGAATATATTTTTGATAGTGTTTTTAAGTCTTCTCTAATAATTTAATTATTTCTGTTGTTTCTGGGTCAGTTTTGACTGGTTGAATTTTCCCCTAGTTATAGGTCATATTTTTCTGCTCTTTAAAACATGTTTATAACTTTTTATTGGACTCTAGTCATTATGAATTTTATGTTCATTCATGCTGGGTTTTGCTGTATTCTTTAAAGCATGTCGAATTTGTTCTGCATGTAGTTATGTTACTTTCATGTCAGTCTTATCATTTCCAGGCATGCTTTTAAGTTTTGTTAGGGCATGTCCAGAGCAGCCTTTATTCTACTGATCATTTAGCTTCACTATGAAACCACCCCCATTCTGAGGACTCTATTCAGTTTCCTGTGTATCATGAGATCCCTCGTCTGTGGTGGTTCGGAATTTGAACATAAACTCTTCCTAGCCATAAGTGAACTATGAAAACTATTTGATCTATTACTTTCCAAAGTTTCACCCCATATTATGTACAGATTGTTTCTCAAAGACTTGAGGGCATCCCTCTGTAGTTCTCCGGAACCCTCTGTGCCGCCCTACTTACTCTTGTCTGCAAATTCTAGACACGTTGGCCTCCCTATCTTTGTTTCCTAAACTTAGTGAAAAAAAGTCAACTGAATTCCCTTCCTGTTTGAGTTCTCCCTCCTGTACTGAGGCCTGGAAACTCTCTCTAGGCAGTGATTTGGGTTAATTTTACTGCTCATCTCATTTGTTTCCTTTCTCTCACAGATCATAGTCCCATGCTATCTGCTGCACATGTCTGAATACTATTTCATACTTTTTGTCTGATTTTCAGTTGTTTACAGAGACATTTCCCATAGCAGTTAATTCTTCATTGGCAGAAGTGAAAGTCCTAGACTTTTAACAAAGGAAGCAATTGATGCACAAATACATTCCTTATGTTTTTTAAAAAAGGGCAAATAATACTGGTTAAATGCAATTCCCTCTAGATTGCTTCACCTGTCCCCATGCAATGTCACCTCTACCCTACATCAGTCCTTTCTGTAGAGGTAACTACCATTACCAGTTTGGTGTTTATTTTTTCTATTATTTTCTGAGCTCATTCAATACATTTACAAATTTATATTTGTTTAAATGGGAATGTGCTATGGTTTTATATTTTTTGAGATTTGACCATTTTCGTATAAATGAAATTTGTACAACTTGTCATTTTCACTTAGTGTACGTCTGTGATATATTGCCATATGAGTTTAAATAAATATACCTTATTCTTTTAAACTGCTGCATAGTATATTAATATGAATATGGACATATGGATATACTATATAGTATCTAGTTTATCCATATGAATATGTTTTAATTCATTTAACAGCTTCCTGTCTTTAGACTTCTTACCTTTCTGACCAATAAGTAGTTATGGACTACTGAATATTTGATTAAAAAAAACAAATTGTAACCAATATTAATCATTCAGAGTGGTCTCTAATATGTCAACTGAAATAACATAATATTAAAGCAAATAATCCCTGCCCCCAGGTTATAAAATGGAACATTGCTAGTTTTTTAGAAATTTTCTTTGTTTCTTTCTGACATAATTCCCTCTACCCTTCGAACATAACTACACACTACCCTTCTGTGGTAATCATTTCTCTTGTTTACTTTATACTGTTACCACTAATGCACATCAGTAAATTGCATTGCATTTCCTTTTCTTTTTGAACTTAATACAAATGGAATGACACTGTAAATATTGTTTTGTCACTTGCTTCTTTTCCTCATTTCTGTTTGTGAAATTCATTGACACGTATTATTGATGTGTACTTAATTTTATTGTGGTATATTATTCTACTTTACATATGCTACACTTTATTTTTTCCATTCTACTGTTGATGTACATTTGGGATGTGTCCAATTTTAGGCAATGTTCCTATGAACAACTGGTACAAACCTTCCAAGGCATGAGTTTCTCTGGTGTATATATCTAGAATTGCTTGGTCGTAATGCATGCATGGGTGCTACATTTTTAGGCATGGTCAAATTTTTTCCAAAGGAGTTTTGCAAATGTATATCTCCACAAACAGTGTTTGAACTTTGACATTGCATCCACATCCTCACCAGCACTTGGTATTGTAAAACATAATTTTTTTTTTTTTTTTTTTTTGAGACGGAGTCTCACTTTGTCATCCAGGCTGGAGTGCAGTGGAGAGATCTCGGCTCATTGCAAGTTCCACCTCCTGGATTCACACCATTCTCCTGCCTCAGCCTCCCGAGTAGCTGGGATTATAGGTGTCTGCCACCATGCCT
Source organism: Colobus angolensis palliatus (assembly GCF_000951035.1). Taxonomy (NCBI): domain Eukaryota; kingdom Metazoa; phylum Chordata; class Mammalia; order Primates; family Cercopithecidae; genus Colobus; species Colobus angolensis. The sequence continues at coordinate 6,123,664 of NW_012115599.1, forward strand.
GGCTAATTTTTTGTATTTGTTTTAGTAGAGGCAGGGTTTCCCCGTGTTGGCCAGGATGGTCTCGATCTCCTGACCTCGTGATCCACCCGCCTTGGCCTCTCAAAGTGCTGAGACTACAGGCGTGAGCCACCGTACCCGGCCAACATAATTTTTTCAAATCTCATGCCAGTATAGTAATTGCTAATTGTTCTTTTAATTTGTATTTCTTTGATTATTAGTAAGGTCGAGAACCTTTTCATGTTTGTTGACTATTCAAATTTCCTTTTTATAATTAATTAATTAATTAATTAATTTTTATTTTTTGAGACGGAGTCTCGCTCTGTCGCCCAGGCTGGAGTGCTGGAGTGCAGTGACGCTATCTTGGCTCACTGCAACCTCTGCCTCCCAGGTTCAAGTGATTATCCTGCCTCAGCCTCTCAAGTAGCTGGGACTACAGGTGCATGCCACCATGCCCAGCTAACTTTTGTATTTTTGGTAGAAATGGGATTTCACTTTGGTGGCCAGGCTAGTCTTGAACTCCTGACCTTGTGATCTGCCCGCTCTTTGGCCTTCCAAAATTCTGGGATAGCAGGTGTGAGCCACCGTGCTGGGCCTCAAATTTTGTTTTTTAAAGACGAGTCTTTTGTTCATTTCTTTTTCTTGCTTCTCCTTCTTCTTTCCTCCTCTTTTTTTTCCTTCTTCATCTTCTTTTCTTTTTTTTTAGCAATTTGCATAAATTATACTATAATCTGGATTGTCATTCTTCTTTAATTACTTGAGTTGCAAATATTTTCTACCAGTTGGAGGTTATCTTCCCACTATCTTTATGGTGTCTTTTGATGAACAAAACTTCTTAATTTTAGTATAGTCTAATTTTTCATTTTATTTATTACAAAGTTTACTTTTTGTGTCTTATTTAAAAACTCTTATATACCAAGAAGATATTACCTAAAATATTATATCTTTACTTTTCATATATAGGTGTTTAGGATTAAATAACTGGATTGATTACCTGTATATGTATATGTAGATAAAGGTAAATTTTAATTTTTCTCTAAAGAATACCTGATTCTGACAGCACAATTTTCTTTTGAAATTTTGTTATTTTTCCACTGAACTACAATGCTAACTCAATTGTATATCAGTTGTCCTGGTATGTATTGTTGAGGTTCTGGGTTCTCTGTTTTGTTTGATTTTCTCTGTTTCTACCTTTTAGCCTATACCAGGCTGTTTTAATAATAGTAGCTTTATAATAATTTTTAATAATTAGTAGAACAAAGTCCCCTCCCCCCAGTTTTCTTCTTCGTGCTTATCTTGGTCAAGAATAGCCAACACTTTAATAGTTTCACATGAATTTTAGAATCAGCTTTCAATTTCAAAGCACTCCAACATACACGTACATGCACATTTCTTTCCTCACTTCTCTCTTCACCCTCCCTGTGCCATTCACACACAACAAACTGTTGAGATTTTGGTGTTTATTCTGTTGAATATATAGATCAATTTAGGGAGAATGGACATCTTTATTATTGGACTCTTTTGATCCTGTATAGTCTACTTTGTATTTATTTACATTAAAAATCTTTAAAAGCAGTGTTATGTTTTACGTAGAGGTTTTTTATTATTTTATTAAATATTTTCCTAGAAAATCCATATTTTATAAATGATGTTTTAAAAATGTCACCTTCTAGGTAACTGTTGCTAGTATATAAAAATGTAATAGTTTTTATATGCAATTTTATATCAAATGTTCTTGGTAAACTTGATTCCTATTATGTATCTGAACAACAGTTTTATTTTTTCCAAATCTTTATCCTTTTTATTTCTTTGCAGTATTGTCTAGGATCTCCAGTATATTGTTGAATAAAATTAGTGATAGTGGATATTTTTGTCTTATTTGTAATCACAAAGGGAATACTTTTAATATTTTACTTTTAAAAATGGGTCTTAATATATATTATATATATGATTATGTATTTTTAAAAAAATATTTATTTATTTTCCCCATAAGTTATTGGGGTACAGGTGGTATTTGGTTACATGAATAAATGCTTTGTGGTAATTTGTGAGATTTTGGTGCACCCATCACCTGAGCAGTATGCACTACACCACATTTGTAGTCTTTTATCCCTCATCCCCCCTCACGCTTCCCCCAAGTCCCCAAAGCCCATTGTATCATTCTTATGCCTTCGCATCCTCATAGCTTAGCTCTCACATATCAGTGAGAACATATGATATTTGGTTTTTCATTCGTGAGTTACTTCACTTAGAATAATAGTCTGCAGTTTCATCCAGGTCACTGCAAATGCTGTTAATACATTCCTTTTTATGGCCGCATAGTATTCCATTATGTATGTATGTGTGTGTGTATATATATATATATAAATATATATAAATATGTATATCACAGTTTATCCACTTGTTGGGCATTTGGGTTGGTTCCAGGATTTTGCTTTTGTGAATTGTGCCGCTATAAACATGAGTGTCCAAGTATCTTTTTTGAATAATGACTTCTTTTCCTTTGGGTAGATACCAGGTAGTGGGATTGCTGGATCAAATGGTAGTTCTACTTTTAATTCTTTAAGGAATCTCCACACTGTTTTCTATAGTGGCTGTACTAGTTTACATTCCCACCAGCAGTGTAGAAGTGTTCCCTGTTCACCACATTCATGCCAACATCTACTGTTTTTTTAAATTTTTTGATTATGGCCATTCTTGCAGGAGTAAGGTGGTTTTGGTTTGCATTTCCCAGATCATTAGTGATGTTGGGCATTTTTTCATGTTTGTTGGGCATTTGTATATCCTCCTTTGAGAATTGTCTATTCATGTCCTTAGCCCACTTTTTGATGGGTTTGTTTGTGTTTTTTTTTTTTGCTCATTTGTTTGAGTTTGTTGTAGATTCTGGGTATTAGTCCTTAGTCAGATGTGTAGATTGTGGAGATTTTCTCCCACTCTGTGGGTTGTCTGTTTGCTCTGTTGACTGTTCCTTTTGCTGTTTAAAAGCTCTTTAGTTTAATTAGGTCCCAACTATTTTTCTTGGTTTTTGTTTCATTTGCTTTTGTGTTATTGGTCATGAAATCCTTGCCTAAAACAATATTTAGAAAGGTTTTTCCAATGTTATCTTCTAGAATTTTTATAGTTTCAGGTCTTAAGTTTAAGTGCTTAATCCATCTGGAGCTGATTTTTGTGTAAGATAAGAGACGAGGATCCAGTTTCATTCTCCTACATGTGGCTAGCCAATTATCCCAGCACCATCTGTGGAAAAGGGTGTCCTTTCCCCACTTTATGTTTTTGTTTGATTTATTGAAGATCAGTTGGCTTTGGTTTATTTGGTTTATTTTTGGGTTCTCTATTCTGTTTTCTTAGTCTATATGCCTATTTCTATACCAGTACCATGCTGTTTTGGTGACTATGGCCTTATAGTATAGTTTGAAATCAGGTAGTGTGATGCCACCAGATTTGTTCTTTTTGCTTAGTCTTGCTTTGGCTATGCAGGCTCTTTATTGGTTCCATATGAATTTTAGAATTGTGTTTTTCTAATTCTGTGAAGAATGATGATGGTATTTTGATGGGTATTGCCTTGAATTTGTAGGTAGCTTTTGGCAGTATGGTCATTTTCACAGTATTGATTCTACCCATCCATGAGTATGGGATGTGTTTCCATTTGCTTGTGTTGTCTATGATTTCTTTCAGCTGTGTTTTATAGTTTTCCTTGTAGAGGTCTTTTGACTCCTTGCTTAGGTATATTCCTAAGTATTTTTGTTTGTTTGTTTTTTGCAGCTATTGTAAAAGGGGTTGAGTTCTTGATTTGATTCTCTGCTTGGTTGCTGCTGGTGTATAGAAGAGCTACTGAGTTGTACACATTAATCTTGTATTGGAAGTTTGCTGAATTGTTTTATCAGTTCTAGGAGCTTTCTGGAGGATTTCTTAGGGTTTTCAAGGTAAACGATCATATCATCAGCAAACAGTGACAGTTTGACTTCCTGTTTGCTGATTTGGATGCCCTTTATTTCTTTTTCTTGTCTGATTGCTCTGGCTAGGACTTCTAGTACTATATTGAAGAGGAGTGGTGAGAAGGGGTATCCTTGTCTTGTCCCAATTCTCAGAGAGAATGCTTTCAACTTTTCCTCATTCAGTATTATGTTGGCTGTGGGTTTGTCTTAGATGACTTTTATTGCATTAAGGTATGTCCCTTGTATGCTGATTTTGCTGAGAGTTTTAATCATAAAAGGATGCTGTATTTTGTTGAATGTTTCTTCTGCATCTATTGAGATGATCATGTGATTTTTGTTTTTAATTGTGTTTATGTGGTGTATCACATTTTCTGACTTGCATATGTTAAACCATCCCTGTATCCCTGATATGAAACCTACTTGATCATGGTGGATTATCTTTTTGATATGTTGTTGGATTCAGTTGGCAAGTATTTTGTTAAGGATTTTAGCATCAATGTTCATCAAAGATATTGAGCTATAGTTTTCTTATTTGGTTATGTTCTTTCCAGGTTTTGTTATTAGGGTGATGCTGGCTTCATAAAATGAATTAGAGAGGGTTCCTTCTTTCTTTATCTTATGGAATAGTGTCAAAAGGATTAGTACCAATTCTTCTTTGAATGTCTGGTAGAATTCTGCTGTGAATCTGTCTGGTCCTGGACTTTTTTTTGTTGGTAATTTTAAAATTACCATTTCAATCTCTCTGCTTGTTATTGGTCTGTGGGGGGTGTCTAATTCTTCCTGATTTAAGCTGGGAGGGTTGTATTTTTCCACCTCTTCTAGGTTTTCTAGTTTATGTGTGTAAAGGTGTTCATAGTAGCCAGGAATGATCTTTTGTATTTCAGTGTTGTCAGTTGTAATAACTCCTGTTTCATTTCTTAGTGAGGTTATTTGGATTTTCTCTCTTCTTTTCTTGGTTATTCTTGCTAGTGGTCTATCAATTTTATTTATCTTTTCAAAGAACCAGCTTTTTGTTTCATTTATCTTTTTTAAAATATGTTTTTTTTGTTTTTATTTCATTTAGTTCTGCCCTGATCTTAGTAATTTCCTTCCTTCTGCTGGACTTGGGTTTAGTTTGTTCTTGTTTCTCTGGTTCCTTGAGGTGTGACCTTAGAATGTCAATTTGTGATGTCTTTTTGATGCAGGTACTTAGGGCTGTGAACTTTCCTCTTAGCATCACCTTTGCTATATCAAAGAGGTTTTGATAGGTTGTGTCATTATCATCATTCAGTTCGAAGAATTTTTTAATTTCTATCTTGATTTTGTTTTTGACCCATTGCTAATTCGGGAGCAGGTTATTTAATTTCCATGTATTTGAAGAGCCTTTTTTTTTTTTGTCATATTACTAGGCTTGGCTTCCTTCTCATTTGGGTAGGCTCCGTCAGAGGGAAGGTCTAGGGTGAAGGCTGCTGTTCAGATTCTTTTGTCCCACGGGGTATTCCCTTGATGTATTACTCTCCCCCTTTTCCTATGGATGTGGCTTCCTGTGAACCGAACTGTGGTGATTGTTGTCTGTCTTCTGGGTCTAACCACCTAGTGAGTCTACCCAGCTCTGGACTGGTACTGGGGGTTGTTTGCACAGAGTCCTATGATGTGGACCGTCTATGGGTCTCTCAGCTGTGGATACTAGTGCCTGTTCTGGTGGAGGTGGCGGGGGGCATGCAATGGACTCAGTGAGTGTTCTTAGCTTTGGTGGTTTAATGCTCTATTTTTATGCTGGTTGGCCTCCTGCCAGTAGGTGGAGCTTTCCAGAAAGCATCAGCTTTAGTAGTATAGAGAGGGATTGATGGTGGTTGGGGTCCTAGAACTCCGAAGATTATATGCCCTTTGTCTTCCGCTACCAGGGTAGATAGGGAAGGACCATCAGGTTGGGGCAGGGCTAGGCATTGAACTCAGATTCTCCTTGGACTTTGGGTAGATCTTGCTGTGTCTGCTGTGGGGGATGGGAGTGATGTTCCCAGGTCACTGGAGTTGTGTACATAGGAGGGTTATGGCTGTCTGCTGAGACAGGCAATTTGTCAGGAAAACGGGGGAAAGCTGGCAGTCACAGGCCTCACCCAGTTCACATGCAAAATGAAGGAGTGGTCTCACTCCCACTGTGCTTCCCCCAACAGCCCCGGTCTGTTTCCAGGCAGAGGGCATGATGGAGGGTGTGACGGGGTTGAAAACCTGCCCTAGGCTTTCCACCTCCCAGCTGCCAGAGAAAAGGGCTTGGTTCTTCCCTTGCCTGTGGAGTCTGCATGCCAGATTTGCACCCTCCCCTGAGTTCTGGCCATGAGGCTTCTTGCCCCATTCAAATTGTTAGAGAGTTCAGTTAGAGATTTCCTTCTCCCTGTGGAGTTGTAATCCCTGCTCCTCTTTCAATGGAACCCTGTGGTGTTAGGCAGGAATAGCCAGCTAGGCAACCCAGCGAGCGCCCAGGGCCTTTCTGCTGCTTCCTCTACCCCTGTATTTCACTCGACTCTAAATTGGCTCAGCTTCAGGTAAGGTCGGAAACTTCTCCCACAAACAGACCTTCAACTTCTCCAGTGGGAGTGTGTGTTTGGGAGAGGAGGGTCTCCCTTTCCCACCTCTGCATTTGAGGCACTCACAGTATTTGGGGCATTTCCTGGGTCCTGCAGGAACCGTCTTCTTCCTTCAGAGGGTCTGTGGGTCCTCTCAGGATTGCTGGTTTGTTCTTGCAGTCGATCTGGAGCTAAAATTCACACTGCGAGCTTCCGAAAGCTGTTCTGTCTGGAGCTGCAATGTAGTCCTGCCTCCCATCTGCCATAATGATCTCTCTCTCTGTTTATGTATTTTTGAAATTATTACTTTAAAAATTTGTTAAGAATGTTCCCTTTTCCTATTTTTCCTAATAGTTTTTACTTTAAATTATTAAAGGATTAGAATGCTATCAAATGCTTTTTAATGCAGTTACTGTGATGATCACATGATTTTTCTCTTTTACTCTCTTATTGTGTTGGATTATGTTAACTAATATTTTTAGTGTTAAACCAAACTTAATCATGATGTATTATTCTTTTTATACACTGTTTTATTTTGTTTTCCAAAACTATGCTTAGTAATGCATGCAGTACTCTTTCCTTGAATGGTCCTTTTATACTTTGATATCAAAGTTAAGTTAGACTCATGCTCAGGATGTAGAAAAAGTTAGGAAGCATATGAAAAAGCAAGAAAAAAATACATCTTCAAAGAAAAAGCAATCATCAGATCAGAATAAAATATGGCACAAATGTTGGAATTACCTGACAGGGATTTAAGATAAGTATAACTAATACTTTAAAGGATCTAATGGAAAAAACAAACAACATGCAAGAGCAGACAGATAATCTCAGTAGGGAAATGAAAACTACAAAAATCATCACATGGAAATACTAGAAATGAAAAACACAATAAAAGAGATAAAGAATGCCTTTGTCAGGCTCATCAATAGACTTGACACATCTGAGGAAAAAAAACAGTGAATTTAAAACTAGATCTATAGAAATTATTCAGACTAAAATACGAAGAGAGAAAAATGAAAACAAAACAAAAGCATCAGAACAGACTATTCAAGAATTCTGTGACAATATCAAACATTTAAACATATGTATATCTGGAATTCTAGAATGGGGAGAGGAGGAGGAAAAAGAAGGAGGAGGAGAAAGAGGAAAAAGAACTGAAAGAGGAGGAAGAAGGAGGAGGAGGAAGAAGAAGAGAAGGAGGAGGAGGAAGAGGAGAAGTGAAAAAAATGGGGAAGGGGAAGAATAAGAGAGGAGGAAGAAGGGGAAGAAGAAGGAAGAAGAAGAAGAAGGGGGAAGAGGAGGAAGAAAAAGAAGGAGGAGAAAAAGGAAGAAGAAGGAAGAGGAGGAGAAGAAGGAGAAGGAAGAAGAAGGAGGAGGAAGAAGAAAGGGAAGAGGAGGAGGAAAAAAAAAACCCCAAAGCTGAATAACTTGAAGTCTGATGTTTGAGGGCAGGAAGCATCCAACATGGAAGAAAGATGTAGGTCAGAAGACCAAGCCAGTCTAGTCTTTCCATGTTCTTCTGTCTGCTTTTATTCTGACCATGCTGGCAGCTGATTAGACGGTGCCCACCCAGACTGAGGGTGGGTCTGTCTTTCCTGGTCCTGACTCAAATGTTAATCTCCTTTGGCAACACCTTCACAGACACACCCAGGAACAATGCTTTGCATCCTTCAATCCAATCAAATTGACACTCAGTGTTCACTATCACATGGAAAGTCTTGATTTTTCAGAAAATTTTTGATGACTTGGACTTCCTTTTTATTCTTCCTATGTATAGTGTCATCTTGATTACACTTATTACATGAACAAACCTCTACAAACCCTAGTTTGTAGCTGGCTGGCACCTCTTGACTTTCAGAGTGAATGACTATTTCATCACTGTTATATAGGCCATAGGTTTCAAACCAAAATGTTTAAATGATGGGTCAGTGAATGTACATGATGGAAGCATGCAGTGAGTATAACAGACTTGATATTCTCTTGGTCTATATCCCCACTTTTCATAGTGACACAAATAACAGAGGAAGAGTTCTCTATTACAAGAAAAACAGCAGCAGAGGCATGATGGTAAATGGCAGCTGGCATTGGATCTCAGTGTCAGGGAATCAATATGGAATGGTGGCAACTGGCAAACTGGAAAGCACATGGCTTGTCTAAAGGGAGCAATTGTTATTAGGCAAGCTGATTGTTGCCAGATGAATGGATAAGCCTAAGTTTAATAGATCTAGTTTTCAGGAGATGTCTGGAAATCAGAGTATATATGTGAAATCTCTTATTTTGAATATGCTATCAACTAACCTATTTTTTTTTTTGAAAGAACAGTTGAGGCAAGAGAACATAGGTGGACCAAATAAGAACTTTGTGTTTGCTAGTTTTCCTGCAAGCAAAGTTATTCTCATGCAGACCTTTTGAAATGGAATCATATCATCAACATACAACTGAAAAGATCAAGGCTTAGTTTAGCAGAAAGTTGAATGACACTTTATTAATCATATGGTATTTGTTGTTTGAATTAAAAATGCTTACATGCTCTCCTCCCAGCATTTATTTCAATTAGTGACTGATTTGGTTCAGAAAGTTGGATTTCAGTTTCTTCTTCAGGAAAAAGTGAAAATTATTAGAAGTAATAGGTTTAGGGAAGAGATTAAGTCCCATTTGGACATCATAAGGTGGAAACAACCTTATTTTCATTTAGGTAAGCAAAACTTTGGTTTTCTTTAAGCAACATAACAAGAGAGGTTATTTTCCAAGGGTGAAATGTTAACCTGACAGGGCTAGGGGACAAATATCAAAGTTAACATATGGGTTACATTTGCATGTTTTCTTTCATCACTGTCCTGAGAAACTGTAAGTGATTTTCAGCTATATGTTAAAGCCTGTCTGTTTATGTGAGAGCAAGACTTCAGCAAGTTTGTTAAGTGCCTCCTTCAGTTTTGTTCCAGAATAGTGGGAACTGTTTACAGAAGGTATGAAACCATGAGAACTCTCAATCCTTTCGTGTAAATGTCTTGATTAATACATTGTACAGGATCTAGTATATTGAGAATAGGAAGTAACTCATTCTTAGCTCTATAATTTTTTTTTTTTTTTTTAGATGGAGTCTTGCTCTGTTGCCTAGGCTGGAGTGCAGTGGCATGATCTTGGCCCACTGCAACCTCTGCCTCCTGGGTTCAAGTAATTCTCCTGCCTCAGCCTCCCGAGTAGCTGGGATTACAGGTGCGTGCCACCACACCCAGCTAATTTTTAAATTTTTAGTAGAGACAGGGTTTCACCATATTGGCTAGGCTGGTCTCGAAAACCTGACCTTGTGATCCACCCGCCTTGCCCTCCCAAAGTGCTGGGATTACAGGTGTGAGCCACTGCACTTAGCCAAAATTTTTTTTTAACTAAAAGTGTGTGTGTGCGTGTGTGCGCACACATGCACGCGCGCATGAGGGTAGAGATAGGAGAAAAGGAAGACCGCGATGTAGTATTTAACGTATTTTTATATTTAAAATGGGTTTTTGTAGACATATAGTTGTGTCTTATTGTGTATCCATCTGACAATCTCTGACTTTTCATTATGTTTAGATCATTTATATTTAAAGTGATTAGTGACACAATTGGATTAATATCTACTTTATTTATAACTTTTCTTTTCATCACTTTTCCTTTTCCCCTATTTTTTGCTTTCTTTCATTTTAGTTGAGAATTTTATATAATTTTTTTCCTCTTTTTGCATACCAAGGATACTTTTAAAAGTGTGTTTTTACACTTGCCCTATATTTGCAATATAAACTTATTTACTAATTTAATTCCATTTTCAAATAACACTACCTCACTTCATGTGTAGTGCAGATATCTAATCATAACAGAGTATTTCCAATTCCTGGGATGTAGACTTTTTTATTTCATTTGTTCAACAAAATTAATGTAGGATAGATTCTATGTCAGGCACTGTGCTAGTTTTGAAGAGTACGTTGGTACGTTGTAACACTGTCACAGTCTGCCCTTGTGGAAACTGTTTTTCAACGGGGAAACTGATATGAATGAATCTATCACACAGGTACAGATTGATACATGCTGATCAGCTTTATTTAGTCCTAACGCAAGCTTGTGACTGAGGGCAGTTTAGAATCTCTTCTTCTGGGAAACTTCTCATTACACTGGCCTCATGTCTCTGTAGCCATTGGTTTTCCTGAAGATGACAGAGAAAAGCTAGATGACTTCTTGATCAAGAATTCTGAGAATCCTTATTTCTGAACTGAATCAGTTTTTGAAGGGCACAGGGAAGTATAAACTGTCTTTTCTTTTTTTTTTTGAGACGGAGTCTTGCTCTGTTACCCAGGCTGGAGAGCAGTGACACCATCTCGGCTCACTGCAACCTCTGTCTCCAGGTTTCAAGTGATTCTCCTGCCTCAGCCTTCTGAGTAGCTGGGACTACAGGCACCCGCCACCAAGCCCAGCTAATTTTTTGTATTTTTAGTAGAGATGGAGTTTCACCGTGTTAGCCAGAATGGTCTCAATCCCCTGACCTCATGATCCGTTCGCCTTGGCCTCCCAAAGTGCTGGGATTACAGTTGTGAGCCACCGCACCCGGTCTATAATCTGTCTTTTCTTTTGACAGCTTTATTCTCACTACCCGCCCCACTACTCCAATTCCCCCCATATTGGATTACTCTGGAACGGTTCTTTTTCTTCTCTTCTATCTCTTCCACTTTTTCTCGAATCTGTAATAACAAGTAGTGGCAGGAGGGTTGATGAGTTTCACAAGGGAAATGGATACATGGTTTGGGTCCTTCTTTTTTCCTTCCCCTAAAATGGGCTTAAAGCTCATTTCAAATGAAATAATTTGCATAATTTTTATGGGGCATTTGTGAATTGGTAGCATGATAGAATAACCAGTTTCATGCAAATGATAACTGTGAAACTGATTATTGCTGTGAAAAAAGTAATCTTTATTTTTCTATAACTCACTTTACCCTGACTTTGAGCTTCTGTATATTACACCTGATGCAGAAAGCTTAATCTTGTTGCCTTTTTCCTTCATCACTGAACTTGGATTGTCATTCTTTTATTGCCTTCTTTCCTCAGCATTGATGATAAGTTGTATGTGGGCAGCTGACACTCTGAAATTGTTAGAAAAAAAAATGTTTTCCATCCTGGGTAACACGGTGAAACCCCGTCTCTACTAAAAAAATACAAAAAACTAGCCGGGAGAAGTGGCGGGCGCCTGTAGTCCCAGCTACTCGGGAGGCTGAGGCAGGAGAATGGCGT
>NW_012115599.1:6135444-6149905 GCF_000951035.1 Colobus angolensis palliatus
TCCAGCCTGGGCGACAGAGCGAGACTCCGTCTCCAAAAATAAATAAATAAATAAAAATTAAAAAAAAAAAGAAAAAAAGTTTTTATTTATTTATATATTTTTAACTCATCCATTTTGTTACTATTCTGTTACCTTTGAAATGTCACGTATCCCTTTTGACCCTTGGGCGTGTCACCCATCCACTCTGGCACATATCCCATCCAAGATGGCACTTTCTTGGATCTGGTCTTTGCTGTCTGTCACCACGACACCCATCAGAGGGGTCTCCTTTTTGTATCCATCACCATGTCTGCTGTTCGTTCTCCAGACTGAGAGGGAGAGGTGAAAGGAGTGCAGGGGAACCTAAACACCGTGACCAGCACTTCACAGGAGCATCATCAGGGTAACTTCTGGCTCATCTCTAATGGTCTATAGAGTTTTTCGAAAAAGGCATTGGCTTTATGGGTTAGGGCTATTTATGTTCCAATGATTTTTTTGTTTGTTTGTTTGACCATGGTGAATTATTTATCTTCTTGAACATTAGTTTCTACGTCTATAAAATGAGTGTAATAAGATCTACTTCAGTGAACAACTGTAAGTTTAAATGAGATGCTATTTGTAAATTATGTGATATACTTCCTGGTCCGTAATAGACCTATGTTCAACTTCTACCCTCTAACAATGATCTGTAGAGTCTTAAGCAACTTCTTTTCTCTGGTTTTGAATTTCTTCCTTGACAAAATGAGGTCTATGGTAAAGGTGGGAAGGAAGGGTGGGAGTGATGAAAAAGAGGAAGCCATTAAACCAAGTAATATTTGAGGTTCTTTCCATTTTTAAAGTTCTATGATTCTTAGTTGAGGGGACAGAGGGAGTCTGTTTAGTTAAGAGAAGTAGCCAGCCCCCTGGAACATAGAGCCAGCCCTGCCATGCACTTCTGTGTGATTCCCTGGCTCTGGGATTTCTGGCCATGTTCTGGAGCTACAGAGTTTCCCTGGCTGTAGCTGGTCACTCACAGCATTGGGTGCACAGAGAAATGATGACTCTGCAAATGAATAAAAACAAAGATGCTATTTTTTTTAAAGGTTCCTAGGCTATCTTCCTTCTTACTTCCTCCCTCAAACAGAACTTTGAGAGCATCGGGCATTAAGACATTACTGCCAGCCAGGCATGGTGGCTCACACCTGTAATCCCAGCACATTGGGAGGACAATGCAGGATTCCTTGACACCAAGAGTTCAAGACCAGTCTGGGCAACATAATGAGACTCCATCTCTACAAAAAATTGAAAAAATTAGCCAGGCATGGTGGCCCATGCCTATAGTCTCAGCTACTTGGGATGCTGAGGCAGGAGGATTGCCTGAGCCCAGGAAGTGGAGGCTGCAGGGAGTCATGATCATGCCACTGCACTCTACCCTGGGGGACAGTGAAATCCTGTCTCAAAAAAAAAATTTACTGCTATTCAGCTACCACTTGCTGCTAATTTTCCATAAGTCTCCTTTGTGTCACTTGTGTTCAACTTATGGCAATATTTTCTGAGAAACACAAGCCTGTGACTGAGCTGAGCATGGGCGCTTGGCCAGGTAATAGTTAGCCTGACTTGGGTGGAATAGAGCCAGGCAGAGCCTGAATCATGCCCCTGACATTTGCTGGCTCTGTGACTTTGGAAGAACTTCTTTTCCTCCCTGATACTTAGTTTCCTCATCTACAAAATGGAGATGTTGGGTACCATGTACGATCAAGCTCAATAGTAGCACAGCGAGTTGTAGTGAGGACCAGTGAGATAATACCTGGGGCATTGTAAACCTGAGTCCTAATTCTCATCGGCGAGAAGACTGCCCTGGTGGCGGTTGCAGCTCTGTCACTTGTAGATGGGCTCTGGAGCAGGGAGCGGTTTCTGAGATGTGCCCCCTTTCCTGTGGTCCTCACCGCTGTCCTGAGGCTTGCTGTTCCTGGGTTGCACTGAAGGATACAGCTCTGGGTTCCCTTCTTCCTGACTCACAGGGCCTGGGCAGGCCCCTTCATTAGGTGATTTGTAGTCATCATGATCATCTTACTCGTGAAAAAGAAGCATGCTCTAAAATCATCTGGGGCCCTGTTGAATGGGTAAATACTTTCCTCACCAGGGATTTTTAACCTGGCATCCAAGGACTTTGGGCTGCAAGTCTGTGACTCCGTGAAGTGGTGAGTCAAATTTTGATGTGAAAGACCATTTTTCTGAGGAGAGGTCAATGTTTCCCAGTTTCTCAAAGGCAGCTGTGTCTCAGAAAAGGCTGAGCGCCACTGTTTTCCCAGCACAGTACGCTTTGTTGATGGTAAAAGTGCATTTGACATGTTAAAAATCACACCTTGTGGGACGAGCAGAACTCTAAGAGGATCCTGGTGGTAAGGCCTAGAAACCAGGAGATGATGTGAGAGGAAGGCTATTCAATGACCCGAGTGTGAGTGACTGGCCTCTGTCATCCTCCAGAGTGACTGGAAGGCCATTCTTTCACTGAAGATCAATTGAAGTCTACATGCTCCAAATGCAAATTATTCGGTGGTGACCTCCTAGGACAGCATGGAAAAGATAATTATTTTTTGGACTTAAAACTACAAGGGAACTTAAAAATTACCTAGTGTATGACACAAAGGAGGCCTCAAGAGGTTAAGTGACTTGCCAGCAAGCCAATGGCAACCTATGGCTTGAGTTGGACTCTCCTGACCTCCCCTTTCCATCTTCCTTTCCTGAGAAAATTCTTGTAATTATTAGTTCCTGCAGACTCACAGATCATAAGTAGTTGGCTATTAGGGAAAATGCACAGAAGTCTTCAAGAAACCATAGGAAAACTGTAGAGATCATCTGGTAGCAGAAGGCTGAAGCAGGAGGACCGCCTGAGCCCAGAATGGGGAGGCTGCAGTGAGCCATGATTGTACCGCTGCACTCCAGTTTGGGTGACAGAGTGAGACCCTGTCTAAACAAACAAACAACAACAACAACAACAACAAACACACAGAAAACTTATGGCAATTGAATTCTGGCAGTTGAAGCTGCCAGATTTTAGAATATCTCCTGTTTTCCCTATGATTAGACTTCCTAACCTGGTTTAAACAGTTAACAATTCTGCGACAAAAAATTTATTTTTTTCTGACTATAAAAACAAGCTGGGAATATATAATAACAGGAAAACTTAAAAAGATGAAAGAAATCATTTGTAACCTCATAACCTTCATAACTAAGGGGTAACCCCTCGTCGTGACTTGGAATGTTAACTTTTGATTTTCTCTTTATGTGTATGTCTCTCTCTCTTCCTGTAGCTCTTTCTCTGATGTAGATTTTGATCATCCTGTGTCAAGTGCACTGCATCCTGCTTTTTTTCATTTATCATTATATCATCAAATATCTTCCATGCCATTAAAGAAACTTTAAAAAATGTCACATGTAATGGTCACTGGGAGGCCATTGCATGACTTGACTTTGATCCCAGTTTAATTTAAACTTGACCCTGTGCCTGGGCATGTGTATCCATGGATATTGATATTCTAAATAGTGCTGTGATGAACATCTCCACCGGAAATCCTTGTTCATACCTCTTATGAGTTCCTTGGGGGTAGATAACTGGAAGTTGAGCTACTTGGGCAAGAGGCATGACCTTTTCCAAATCTCTTGATATCTACTGTCAAATTCAGAGACACTTTAAATGTGGAGAAAAGGTCAATGGAAAATGCTCTCCTCACACTTCTTTTATGAGACCGATTTACTGAACTTGCTGACCCAAACCAAATTTTCTTTCCCTAACTTTAACATATCTGAAACTTGATAATTATTAAAAAGAATCCTATGTATATGGTAGATGCTCAATGAGGTGATTTCCTATACATTCAAAAGGTAATTACTGAGCACTTACTGTGCTGAACAATGAGGGCAGTTGAGGATAAACAGATGATGAGAAAAAGCAACTCCCTAAACGATGATGTGTTTGAATGCTATTGCTGACTGAGTGGAAACTTTGGCTTCCAGGCACCATCTATGCCTTAAGTGAGGTTTCAGAGGCTGTTAGGATTAGTTATTGTATTTATTTATACAGTTTATTTCTTTGAGTATTTTCCTGACCCTCCCTCAATTCTGAAGAAGTTATGTATGATCTGTCTCTCTCTCCTTCCATATGCTTTTCCCTGCTTGCTGGGAACAGTATGGAAATAGTTAGTTTACTGAGCGGTATTTGGAAAAAAAAATATATATATATATAAAATAATAATTTGCCCCTTTATCCAGAAAGACAAACTGCTTACCCTTTCTCCTGTCTCTGTCTGCTTTTACCAAGGGCACTGAAGTTTTAGAAGGGTGCAGTAATTCATTTGTTCCCTACAGTAAATCAGGGAGCATTTAGGAAATAGTCCTTTCCTCCCATTATGCACTCTACTCTCTCCTTCCCATTTTGTTTTTCTTCCTGCCTGATGGTACTTATATTATTTGGATGGAAAGGGGGCAATTACCCACATAAACATGACCACTATAGCGATAAAAGTCATCTATAATGTGATAATGGGTGAACAACAAACTAAACTTCTTTCCAATAACACCAGCCACAATCTATGTTTGATAAGGTTAATGTCTTCATACTGCTATTGGCTGAGGCTTAAGAATGCCAAGGACAAAAGAAAGACCAGCCAGAACCATGATTTTCGGAAATGACTGAACCTGTTTAGCATGCAAGCCCAGGGAAATGGCAAAGCAGGTGGTGTTTGGACGAAACCAACCTCAGTTTTTGAGCTTAGGCCTCCAGTCCAATCTGGGAAACGCAGTGTCTATTGAAGAAAGGTGTAGGTTTTGGTTTTTTATTTTTTTTGTATTTTTAGTTTGCTTGTCTAAGAAGAAAGTGAGCATGTGCCTTTAATTACTTTATCTTTATGTGTATCCCTTTGCTAGAATCGAGTTTTACTGAACATTTAGAATGCCTTTGCTCTAAAAGCAAAAACTTGTTTGAATAAGGACTAATTTTTCAACATGTAGACAAATATTTGAATAACTGGTGGAAATAATAAATTACTAGCAGAAAGTGACTTCATTGCTCTTTAAAGCAAAAAAGCACCCTTGGGAATTTCAAAGAAATGACTCCATTTTCATATCACTCCCTGTGGTAGCCATTTGATCTCGCTCTGGGGTAGACTGGGATGCAAGTTTATTTTTAATAAGAGAGCACCTACACATTTTCTCTGGGAAAACAAGCAGAGGAATGGATATTGGGTGAAATCAACCAAGATATCTAAGAGTAATGATTATGTTTTAGTTATTTTCTTCAAGCAAAACTTGCTTGTAGGCACTGCCTTGAAGCCGTGTTGTTCTTTCCAAGAAGTTTAACGAGTGCTCATTATTTTGGCCATTTGCACTTTCCTGTTTCTCAGATTCCAACTGCATAATCCAATTACAGTTTGTGGATCTGGTTGGAAACTGGGTCAACAGGGGAATTCAGATTTTGAGCCATGTCAGTTTTGGGGAGAGAGAACTATTGTTGGATCCAGAATGGTGTTAAGAAGCAAGCCTTTGACAGAGTCAGGCCATCTGGTTTAATCTTGGTCTAGTTCATCCCAGTTTCGGGTTCTAGGACAGCAACTTAGCCATTCTTTGCGTAAGCTCTCTGGGTCTCAGCCCTTCATTTGTATGAGTGTCTGCCTCATAAGGTAAAGAAGGGATTTGAATGAAACCATACACATGAGGTGCTTGGCATATGGCAACCGATGAATCTGTGTTACCTGATACTATTACACTGAAAACACAAAAATGGTAATTTTCTTGTTTCAGGATTGGCAGAATAGCACTCAGTAGATAAAACCAATACATTTGCAATCCACGTGTGGCTTTTTCTGTAACCTCACACACATGCAAACCACTCCTCACACATATCACTGAATTTTCTTTCTCTGGTGCACAGACGTTTTTACATGTTGCCTCTAGAGTAGGTTAAAAAGTTTATATTCTCTTTTAAGATGTTTTCCTTTTATCTGCCCAGTGATAATCATTTCCTGTACTCTATCTACGACATCATTTTCAAAATATGTTAGTGGCTGGTTTTTCTGGCATCAAGCCGATGTTGCTGGCCTGAAGTTTCTGGAATCAAAACATGGATTTCACAAAGTCTTGCTAAAGGTTGGGCATGAGATGTGTACACAAAATATAAAGTACACGAAGTTGAGCATCCTAAAATACATACCACCTTGCCACTTGGATGAAGTCCAAGTTTTCTTGCATTTTCTGGTATTGAAGCCTTTTGGACTGGCGCCCAAACCCAGCATGTTTCTCTACCTGAGGTCTCTGGACGTCATCCCCTTTAGGCTTCATGAGTTCTTCCACGTGCCAGAAATAAATGCAAACTTTTGCTTGTTTGTGCATTTTTCTATGAGGACTTGTTAGATTTCATTAGATTTTCAACATGGGCTTTGACCTAAAAAGGATAAACATCTTTGTCTTACCTGAACCTTCCTTCCACCCTTCTCATGCTGGCATCCCACTGCTGTCTGTAGCCACATGCTCATCTCTACCCCAGGGTCTTTTCTCACAATATTTAACATATTCTGCTCTCTGACATGCCCACCACTCCCTGCTGCATCAGCATTTGGTACCATCATTTGTTCTGTGACCACATCCACAATTTTTGGTTCATCCTCTTATTACCTGAACAATTTTTTTATCTAATATTTTTTCCTTCAAATCAACTATTCACTTCAATATATTTAAAAAAGAAACTAGTGGATAGGTAACAAAAGATAAGTATGAAAGTTGGAGAAGACTATGGCCTCAGAGAAAAAATATTTCTATTGAAGCAGAAATAAAAGCCAAAGACTGGTGATGTCAGAGGAGGGGAGAGGATGTCAGAGGAGGGGAGACACAGAGAGGA
This sequence comes from Colobus angolensis palliatus, assembly GCF_000951035.1. NCBI lineage: Eukaryota > Metazoa > Chordata > Mammalia > Primates > Cercopithecidae > Colobus > Colobus angolensis. The sequence continues at coordinate 6,142,295 of NW_012115599.1, forward strand.
TTGCGTGTGGCGCTGGTCATCTCTGTTCTAGGGGATGAGAACAAAAATCATCAAGAAAAAAGTGGGAACTGGGGATGGGCAGCAAATGAGGGAGTCTGGCTGACATGTGGGAAAGGAGCTGGCACTCGTGTGGGAGAGAAAATGTATGTAGGGCAGGAGTGGGAAGGAGGGGAGCTGGGAGACAGGGTTCCAGAAATGGGCACAAGGTGTTGAATGAAAGATAGTGCCTAGGGTGAGGCTGTAAACGCAAAAGTTTTGGAAGCTGCAAAAAGATAGAGGCTGAAGAGGGCTAATGGGGGATGGGTGAATATGGAGGCAAAGATGATACAGACTGGAGGCTAAGATTTTAAAAAGTGCATTTTATAGAGGAGGGTGTGGGGAGGGAGTGCAGAATGTCCCAGAATAGGGGTCTGGGGAGTTGAGACAGACACTGTGAAATGGGCAGGGGCAGCGTGTGTGTATGTATGTGTGTGTGTGTGTGTGTGTGTGTGTGCACGCGTGCGTGTGATGGGGAGAGGGTATGAAGAAAACATGGGAACCATTTTCTTAATGTTGAAAACTACTACCTTACAGTCTGTTCTTAAATCTGGTACAGAAATCTGAAGACCCGACTTTACTATTGGCAAAGACAGACAAACACTCTACAAATAGTGCTTGAAAAATGCCACTGTTTGGTTCAGATGGTGAAGATGAACTCAGGAAGCCCTGGCAGTCTCTAGGAGGCTAGGGCAGTGGTTCTCAAATGATAGGGTGTACAGAAATTCCCTGGAGGACTTGTGACAAAAAAGATTGCTAGGCCTACTCCCAGGGTTTCTGATTCAGCAGGTCTGGGGATGGAGCTCGAGTATCTGCATTTCTAACAAGTCCTCGGTGGTGCTGATGCTGCCGGCGTGGACCAGTTTTGAGAACCATACTTGGAGAAACACTTGGTTAGGAAAACTATGTCTGTTACAGATTGATCAAAGGGCTCTTAAGTTCCTTTTGTACAATAAATCACTGCAATATAAAATGAGGTAAATGAACATGCTCTTTGAACTCTAAACTTCTAGACCAATATAAAACATTCTAAATGTGAAATGGAAACATTTACAGTTGTTATTGATTCTCATCAATGCAATGGTCAATAAAGATAAGAATCATGTTTGCAGTCTCCACTCTTGATTTTCTGCTTTGGTATGGATTTTTAGTTTGTTTTCTTCTGATATGCTGTGATTTCAGATTTAGTTTATGGTGGTGGCCCCTTTATGGCATGAAGGAAGGGGGAATGCAGGGGAAGGCCAGGGAGATTTATCTCCCTGAGCCTTGGATTCAGTACAATTTTATAAGGATGTGATATCCTTATATCTGTGATCCTGCCTTCTAGCCAGTCAAGGGCAGGATAGCCAGTGGTGAGGGAGAAGTCTGCAGATGTGAGCCAGGATGCTCTCTTGGCCTGATAGCTATACTGTGGGTGTCTGTAGAGCTCTCCTCTCTGCCTTCTGCTCACCATGGTGGCTCCAGCCCTTCCTCTTGGTCTAGGCCTGAGCTTGGTGTGCTGGGAAGACACTTTGGGGGAAGGATAGGGCCCATTCCCAGAGCTTAACCAGAACAGATTTGACTGTGTCAGAAACCACTGCATCTCCTTGTGCACGTCTCATGATAAATTCACACAATGTGCTTACCTTGATAGATGCTGGCAGGGTAAACAAGAAGCTTTTAAATATTAGCATATATTTCACATTTTTCCTTGTTTAGCCCAGACAGAGTTGTCCTTGCTCTTGATAAAGGATTCCAGGAATTGAGGCGATGATTAAGAGAGTTGTTTAATCATGAAAAGGGAAATGGTCCAATCAGTAACTAATAAAAATAAACAACAGACAGGATGATGGATATTGACTTCTTAGTGCTCCTTGTTTTCAGCCATCAGTGACCTGAGTATGTTGTTTGCTGTGGCTGTCTGTATTTGATGTATCTTCTGTAGAAAAGAGAAAAATACAGATAATTAGGGCACATCAGAATCAGAGATTGAGTGCTCCGGGGTAGAGCTGCCAGATAAAATACAGGATGCCCAGTTAAATGTGATTTTCAGATAATGAATAATTTGCTGTATGGGACATACTTATCCTTTTGAAATTCAAATTGAACTGGGCATCCTGTATTTTTTATTTGCTAAACTTGGCAGCTCGCCTTAAGGGGGAACTTTTGTTTCGGAAGCAGCCTCGATCAACACTCAAGACTCAGTTACCACTTGTCCTGCTTTGCTCCATCCAGGATGGTGACATTCTGTAAGTAGAAAGACGCAAATCTGCAGGTGATATTTATGAATTTAGGTTGACCTTAAGGATTCAGATTCATGATCTTAGAGGAGGAAAAAAAAATCAAGGCTGGTATTGACAGGAAGCCAAAAGTGACCCTTTTTGCCCTTTTTATGGCCGTCAGCTAATATCATCGGTTGGACACAAGCCGTAACCGTTGAGTAACAGACGGACCACCTATGGATTAGCTGTGCTGCATTCAACACCTCTTTGAACAATAATTATAATCTGTTGGGTGGAAATATCAATTTAAAGGTCAAGTGCTTTCATAAAAAATGTGATTATTCAGTATTTTATACTTTGAACCAAAGCACACACCAGAATTCACTGTATCACTGTCTTCTGTACAGCGCATATATGCCGAGAAATGGATTGCTTAATTATATGATTATCTGTCTTTAGGGAGGATATGTGAACGTGAATGGAAGCCGCCAGGAGAGGTACATTGCTTTACTTGTGATCCTTAATCTATATCTATAGCCATTACAGGTTACAAGTTGACTTTTAAAACAAATATCTAAAATATAAATTACTTTTACAATGCAAAGTAGGTGTTTTGGTGTAAAAGAGCTCCTTTGGCTGAAAAATGGACACATTACATGAGTGGGGCTCCAGGCTAACATCATTCCTTTCCCTTCCTCTGGTTTTTAGCAATAAGCCAGTCAAGAAGGGGGGATTAGGGGAAGACCCATCCTCCTGATTAACCAGGGCCAGGAAAAAGGCCATGCAGTTGACCTTTGCAAGTGAATCACCAAGTATAATAATAGAAAGACCGTCTTGTAGTACGTAAGAATCCCAGGAAAATTGATGGATATCCCAGGAGTCATAAGAGCCAAAAGACTTGGAGACGTTAGGGATGTGCAGCAACCAAATGCCATTAGTCTCAGTGTGTTTCCCCCGTCCTCTGGGGTTTATTGTTGAGAGGGGGTTCAGTGTGCAGGAGAAAATTAAGACTGTAATGTAGGTGTAAGCTAAAAATATAGCAGGGAAGCTGGGTCCAGCTACAGTGGCACATGAGGTAGGTGGTGAAGGGGCAACCAGGTGCCAACAGTTCTTCCTTCCCAAATCCAGCTCCACATGATACCTTTGGCAAACTATTCCAATGGCCTTCTGATTTTTGGGCTAGTTTGGCTTTAACTTTGTATTTCACAACAAGAAATAAGAAGTAGTTGCAAAGGGTAGAAAAAAGGAAACAAAACACTTGACAATTATGTTGCATTATGTCTCTTGACCAAAGGGTTCCATTGGCTGTTCAATCCTGAAGATAAATGCATTGTTTCTGCCCCAAGGGCATCGAGTGACTTTGAACATCCCCCTCACCCATCCTGTTCTTCATGGAATGCAAATAATATATGCATTTGTATCTATAAATCAAATTCATCTAATTAATTCCTTATCTCCATGAACTTATTTACAAAATACAATTTGCCAAGGAGCAGGAAGATCATCTCACAAAGCTGAAAATATTTTATGATCCAAAGATGAGCACCAGAGACACGAGAGTAATTCATTCTGTGAAGATTGCCAAGAAAAGCTTGTTTTGAAATCCCTGTGCCCGTGATGACATCATGCCAGGTGAGGCATCCACCTTTGGAAACAATAGATAGACATTTGCTCTTCTCGAACTCAGCTACCTGGTTTCAAAGGGTTTTTTATTTTATTTTTTGCTCTTTTGGCTCTGAGTGGCGGTAACACATGGTAAATCTTTAACTTCAAGTGTCCTTCTGTGGTGACCAACTAAAATATTAGCAAAATAAATGTTTTATGGGAAAATGTTGGCAGGAACCCCAACAGAAACAGGTGGTATTGGGTTATTTCAATATAATGTAATGATACAGCCAGGTTTCCATCTGGACAGCATGTGGTTGGGTCTGCTCAGAGAGTATCAAAGACTGTGAGTATGCACTGGGGAAGGCAGCGGTGCACAAGTGTGCAGCTAGATGGCTACTTTACAAAATAATAGTCTGGGTTTCGGGTCCTCTGGGTTAAATATTTTTACTGTCAAAATCTGAATTTCTTCATAAAATATTAAAGGCGAAGCAAACCTCTGACATGCAATACTGAGCGGCGTAATTATAAGGCAGTTCCTGGAAACCAAAGAGAGCGTGCATTAAAGTGAGGCGTTTATTATAAAAGAGTTCATTACCCTTGGAAGCAAAGACGTGTTTTAGAGAGAGCTTCAGAAAATAGAGGCTTTTTTTATTTTTTTTTTTTTTTTTTTTTTTTTTAGCAAGGCTTACTCTACTGTGAAAAAAGCTGAGCTGTGTTGGTAAGAATACAATTAGAAAATAAAGACAGAATGGGATTAGTTGACTGCTAAAGACCTGATCGTGATCCAGAGCTAAAAAGAAGTATCCTTAATTTACCACCAGGGAAGACTCTCCCTCTTCCATAAAATTCCTGCTTCAGGCACTTCAAAACACATGGAATTAGGAACACTTGGAACATTTGGTTTTGCACTCAGCTCTCCTCACTGTATATTCATGCTAAGCTCGATAATAAACTCTTGGCTCAGTAACTCCCTGTATGAATCCCAGAGAGGGGAATCAAATTATGGCTATGTGCAGAGGTAGATCCTCTTCACAGGCATAGACCTTACTCCCTGGCGCTCTCAACTGTAGCCAGAGGAAGAAGAGTGGAATATTGCATACTGAGAGTAAACAATTTGGAAGTGGCTTGCAATATCCTTGATGCTGACTAGAAGACCCAAGAAGTCATGGGAGCAATCTGCCGAAATGAAGGAGCCACTTGGACCCCAGGGTATGTGGCTAGGAAGGCCTGGATTCTAGGGAATTCTTTGCAGCCGTTAATTGATAGTGTGGCAGACATGGAGATACTGAAAGCAAGTGCCTAGGTGTGAAATCTAAGGACTGATGGATACAAATAATGGAGCAGGGAAGGCTCAGGAAGAAGAGGTAATAAAGTCAAAGCACTTAATTATAGTGCCCTCATGCCACTGGGATCCAGAAGGGACATGCATTCATGAGACTCTGGCCTGCTACTCAAAGAGTCAGCTGCCCTATAGTATCTACTGCATTTTTCTAGATCAGTGGAGAGAAACAGAGGAGATGGCATGATGAGAGACCTGGAAGCCCCAGGTCTGATTCTTTCACTATTACTTTTGTGGGGCTGGACTGAAACCAAGAAGGGAATGGTACCCTGGAGGATAAGGCAAGGTATAGCGTGGGCCCTGGTTTACTTGGGAAAACGATTTTCTCCATCTGGAGCATATTGATATGAAACAGTAACAGCATGTCTCAGTTCTTCCTTCCAAAATGTATTGGGACAGCTATTGAATGCATCATAGGACTTTGGCTCCTGGGTTTCTAAAAGGTGGTAGCAGACATAATCTTCCTAATTGAGAAGCTTATGATACAGTGGGGAAGAGTGGATACCAGAGAGGAAATGGAATTTGAGCTATCCCAGTCAAGAGACTGCTTTATTTTACCCCTATCCTATGGCAAATAGTAACTGCTAAGATACAGACTGAACTGAACTAGGCTAGAAGACAGGGTTTTGCAGGTATCTGATGATGTATCTTAGAAGTTATGACTGACTCCAAATACTGAGTCCTTTCCATTATACATCAAACTGCCTTCTACCCCTATGCTAAAGAAATACTAGAGTGAATGTAATGATTTAAGAGAGAGGTGGAGAACTTGGTAATGAAGACCCAATTTATGCCTCCAATTTAACTGCTTGACTTTTTAATCAGGTAGTATTTTTTTTTTTCAGTCTTTAGAAGTTATCTGAGATTGGGACAGGTTGTTAAATTAATTGTACAACAATTGAAAACTCTCTGAGTATGTTACCCTGGAATTCTTTCCTCCACTGTCCTTTTCTCCTGAATCCCAAACTATCGGGACCTCCAAGTATAACAACACTAGTTCTTCCTTAAGGAAAAATAAATACCTGAAGCCATAGAGTGGAGTGAGTCATCTTCTGTGAGTTAGGGAGGAGGCTGGAGCAGAGTGAGTCTTCTGCATGTAGGGAAGGCAATGATGTTGACCTGTGGTTGTGGATTCCTCTCCCTCTGCTACTGGCTTGTGGTGGCTTATATTAATAGGCATGGGGTGAAAGGGAGGCTAGAAGCTTTGTGGAGAAAAGCAGTGATCTGATTTTTCCCCTTGAATTGTCAATGGGCTCTACATAGTCTGGTTGAAGGGAGGAAGGTTGCCTCATGAGCTAGGTTCAGGCTACTGAGGAAATTTTCCAGACTACTTCTTAAAATTGCAGTGACAACAAATCAGGTGCAGATGTAGAGTTTGTGTGGTCATTCTGAGATCTAATTGAAAAGGTTGCTAATGTCTGATATTGATCGAGCACTTACTATATGCAAGACCCTTTGCTAAGTGCTTTGCAGGTGAGAGAATTGAAGCTTAACCAGGTTGAATAACTGGTCCAAGGTCACGAAGGTAGGAACGGTGAGTTTGAATCAAGTCTGTCTCCCAAACCAAAGCTCTTAACCACAATGCTAAAATTACAGACCAAATATAGTGCATAAGAATGTTGTGAATGTACACCATATCAATGGCGTAAGTTAGGGCTCAGACTTAACCATTTACAAAAAGTTGGAGGGTTCTTTCCTATTGCCATGGCAAAATAAATTTCAGATGGATTAAATGTGTAGGTTAGTAACAAAAGCAAAACACAAACCAATAGATGTAATGGGAGAAAATGTTGAATAAATGATAACTTGAGGCAGGGAAGGGCTTTATAAGAGGAATAAAAATATGGGAGAAGAGAGGGATAGATTTGGCTATGAAAATCTTCTAAAATTTCTATATGTCAACGCTATGAGGGAAGTTAAAAGACAAACAGTTGGGAAAAACATATATAATCTATATGTCACCTAAAAGGCACATATCCCTAATGCATACAATATTCTTACTAACCAAATAGACAAATATCCTAATAGAAAAATGGATAAAGACCATGAATAAATAATTGAAAAGATGAAACACAAATGGATGATAAACAAATAAAAACAGGTTCAATCTCATCAGCAATAAGAGAAATTAAAATCAAATTGATATGCTTTTGTTTGGTCTTTTAAGTTGGCAAAGACAAAAAAATCATACTAAAGTTAGTGAGGATGTAAGGAAACTGACCATACATTAGGACATTTACATATATTACTGGTAGAGTGTGATTGGTGCAATTTATTTGTAGGAAAATTTGCCAACGTGTATGAGCATTTAAAATTTGTTCACATCCATTGTCCAAACAATTCTATGTCTGGCAATTTGTCCTGGAAAATATGAATGTGAGCAATGACTTCTCTCTGAGGGCAGGCATTGAAGCAATGTTTTTTTTT
>NW_012115599.1:6150085-6205695 GCF_000951035.1 Colobus angolensis palliatus
CCATGTTACCCAGGTTGGCCTTGAATTCCTGGGCTCAAGCAATCCTCCCACCTCAATCTCCCAAAATTCTGGGATTATGGGTATGAGCCACCATGGCCTGCTGAAGCAATGTTTTACTGGTAAAAAACTAGAAACAACCTGAATACTCAATAATAGAAAATTGGCTAGAGTAAACATATTTGATGGAATATTATTCAGTTACTCAAAATAAGTTTGTAGAAGAACATTTAGTGCCATGAACATTTAGTGTTCAGTATGTATTCCTTAGTGAAAAAACGAGCTATAGGCTGGGCATGGTGGCTCATGCCTGTAATTCCAACACTTTGCGAGGCCAAGGTGGGTGGATCACCTGAGGTCAGGAGTTTGAGTCCAGCCTGGCCAACATAGTGAAACCCTGTCTCTAACAAAAATACAAAAATTAGCTGGGTGTGGTGGTGGGTGCCTGTAATCCCAGCTACTTGGGAAGCTGAGGCAGGAGAATCACTGGAACCCGGGAAGCAGAGGTTGCAGTGAGCTGAGATTGCACTCTAATCTGGGCGACAAGAGTGAAACTGTTTTGTTTTTGTTTTTGTTTTTTAAAGTGAGCTACAAAGCAGTATACCTTTTCCCTAAAAATTATGTGTGTCCATACCATTTCTAATGTGACTGACAAAAGAAACACCAAAATGTTAATGGGGTTAGGGTCTAGCTCTCTGTCAAGGGAATTGTGTGTGTGTGTGTGTGTGTGTTTTCCTTTGTTGTATGTTTTTCTATAATTTTCATAAAATTTGAAATTATATGCATAAAATATGTAATCTAGAACAAAATGGTGTTAAAAGGTGGACTGCCTATTTTCTATGTAGTTTGGTAAGACATAGTATGCTTGTGTGTAGGGGCAGGGCTAAGAATCAAGTGCTAGAAAATATATCATTTTAAATTGTTGCTGTCATTTCTGGTTTTTTTTTGTTTTTTTTGTTTTTTTTTTTTTTGAGGCAGAGTTTCACTCTTATTGCCCAGGCTAGAGTGCAATGGCATGATCTCTACTCGCTGTGATCTCAGCTCACTGCAACCTCTGCTTCCCGAGTTCAAGTGATTCTCCTGCCTCAGCCTTCCGAGTAGCTGGGATTACAGGCATGCACCACCATGCCTGGCTAATTTTGTACTTCTAGTAGAGACTCCATGTTGGTCAGGGTGGTCTTGAACTCCCGACCTCAGGTGATCTGCCCGCCTCAGCCTCCCAAAGTGCTGGGATTACAGGTCTGAGCCACGCGCCCAGCTTTTGCTATCATTTCTGAGCTTATGATTGAGGATATAATTACAGTTTTGGAAAATCCAGTATTTCTAAGGAACAAAGATGAATATAATGGAAGTCCTACTTTGTGATTTCTAAGTGAAGGCAGGGAGTTACTAATTCACTGATCCCATCAATAACAAGAACTAGACAACTTAACAAAGTGCTAAGCTGACCTGGAAACGGACTCCCCAGGAAGCACATGTTGGCTGGGTTCTTTCCATACTCTCCGGTGTGAACTGGACTGAGATAGCTTCTCCTAAATTCATGATTTCAGGTTCCAAATGTTTATTTAATCACATTTAGGAACAGGTTATCTATCTATCTATCTATCTATCTATCTATCTATCTATCTATCTATCTATCTATAAATGAAGGTATGTGAGGAGGTGGGAATTGTAAGCCTTTTGGTTTGTACTTTTGAGCAGAAGTCTCTTGCTTTGATTAGTTAATGCTTCAATTTGGGTTGAATTTATCAGCTCTGTTGAAAATCACTTTTTCAAAAGAGCTTAATTAGCTATTTAATGAAGAAATCTACTTTGTGGTGAAAATTCATGCCTCGTTAAGTTCTGGCTGGAGACTATGGAAGGCTGGATTGGGATTCTTTGTTAGTGGTCTACTTAGTCCCACAAATTGCCTTTTGGTGTTCCAGAGCTAGGAAATGGAGTTCTGCATTACTCACTCCCAGATTCGGAACCTTGAGCTTTCACGGTGGGCTTTTGATATTAAATAGAATGATTAACCTGTCACCTTTGCTGGGGAAAGGATTGCTAGCTAGCTGGTGGAGTTCATTTACCATAATCTTATATTATCTTCAGAGAATTCAGAGAAGCTTGTAGTCCCCTTTCCTTCTCCCTCCAACCAAGTGTTTTTCTGTCAGTGTCTTTATTTTGTGTATTGCTTTGCACGTTCTCTGTTAAATACCAACCTGTGCTCAAATGAGCCATATTTACTAATTAAATGAAGGCATTTACATTCTATTTATGCTTTTTTGATAGGAACAGTTCCAACCCATCCATTGCATCTGTACATGTACAATATCAGTTATTCATTTATTATTTTATAAAGATTTTAAATAACATGAGAACAGACTTCAGAAGTCTAGTCTGCTTACTATCTTGAGGGTTTTTGAACAATTAATTTCCACTTGTAAAGTGTTAGTCAATCCATGTTATGTCAGCAATATAAGGTAAGCAAAGTTAAGACAGAAATGTTGTGTAGAATGGTATCAAATATCTCATTAAAGTTCAGATGAGGCCAGGCATGGTGGCTCACATTTGTAATCTTAGCATTTTGGGAGGCTGAGACAGGAGGATCACTTGAGGCCAGGAGTTTGATTTGGGTAAACCAGTGAGATTCCATCTCTATAAAAAAAGAAACAAAAGCCAGGCATGGTGGTGCAAACCTATAGTCCTAGCTACTGGGGAGGCTCAGGTGGGAGGATCCTTTGAGCCCAGGAGGTCAATGCTGCAGTGAGCTATGATTGAACCACTAGACTCCAGCCTGCATGACAGAGCAAGACAGTGCCCCACAAAAAAAAAAAAAAAAAAGATGCATTCTTTTTTTTTTTTTTTTCCCCCATTCTAGGTGCCTAAAATGAGATATGGTGAGGGAAACTAGGAGTTGAATTTATCTTGATTAATACATTTCTCTATTGAAAAATGGTTATTTTCTCAGGTCAGCCCGTCTTAGTTGCCTCTTCATGGGAGCCAGAAATGGGACACTCTATTTCTATTTAATCTGGCAACCAAGAACCATCATACCTCACCAAAGGGATGATACAGTGGTACGGAAGCCCTTTGCTCTGGCTTGAAAAATGCAAGCACCTTCTGCTAGATAAATCAATGTGTGGGGGCCCCAAATCAAGTGCCTTCGTTTCAAAGTGGCTGAACTTCATTTTAGAGCTATGGGAAGGAGAGAAAGTCTAGAGGATTGGAGAAAATCCAAACCAGTTCATCAGCCCTTAATGTTTTCAAGTACGTTTTATTTTGCTACAGTGTCTAGTAAAGAGTTTAAAAAGAGTTTAAGACTGTCGTGAGGGATGAAAAGCAGAGCTATTTTAGGACTGATGACTTCATAAGCTTCAGAACGTGGACTCAATTAAGCTAGAGACCTTGTAGAAGGTATGCCTTTGGGGTATTTATTGCAAGTCCAGAATATTATAAAATTAAATAAATTATCCCCACTGGAAGGAATATCCACATTTTCAGTCACGTATGAGTAACATACTAGTGTATTTGGGGTAGATAAAGCTTTTGCATTTTTAGCACAGATCTGGAATACTGTTCTTCCAGGGTCCTTTGTGCATAGCGCAAGTCTGCTTGGGATGTGTATAAAAATCCAAAAAGTAGTTGCATTTGGCTACTAGTAACATAGATCAGTAATAACAGTGACTTACATAACTTACATTTTTCTTTTGCCCCCGCTGCAATAGAAGAACCAGAGACAAGCAGTCTCAAGGCTAATTTGGTGTCATCAGGGTCCCAGGTTCTTTCCATCTTCCTGTCCCTTCATCCTCAGCCCACGGCTTTCATCCCCAGGGCTGCCTATGGTTCCATCTGACTGCTGGGGTTCTAATCATCACTTCCATACTCAGGAATGGAGTACGGGGAAGAGGAAAGGGTGAGAGGAGATGCCAGCTGTCTGTGCCTCCCTCAAGGAGGTTTCCTGAAAATCTGCTTCAACAATTTCCATTTGTGTATTGTTGGCCATCCTGACCTGCAAAGACATATTTTAGCTGGGCATCTACAACTGGATTCTTTTGCCAAGGAATACAGGAGAATGCATGTTGACTGGGTAACTAGCTGTCTGCCACAGCAGGAGGAGTTCCAGGGGCCAGTGTGAAGTATTTCCTGAGTGCCAACCTGCCTGTCACAGCTCTCATCCTGAAAGCTTTAACTCCCTAAGAACTGGAAAAACAGATTAACCTCAGAATGCTCACTGGTTTGCTGTGAGATACACAGCAATCTAAAGAGAAATTGGAAATTGGCCCTAAATGCTAGAAATAGACATCAAAGGCAAGAGCAAACTAAAAATCCAACTTGAAATACTGTCACTGATGTCATCAGTTCATCAAAGACCATAGGATATAGACATGCTTAAGTTTTAGTTCTCCAATTTATCCCTAGAATAGGAATTTCCAAAGTAACAGCTACCTTTTAATAGCACTTAATATGGGCCAGGTGTTACTCATCCATAATGTCTAATCCTCATATGAACTGGCATGGGAGGCATCAATATCCCATGTTTTCAGCTAGGGAAATAAATAGGAAGTCAGAGGGGTTGGCTCACTTATTCAAGTCACACAGCTAGTAAAAGTGGGGATTTGGACTCACATTTCTGACACCAAATCTGTGACCTCTCTTCTGTTGCATGCTGGTGATTTAATGCTGGTCTAGGAAAGATGTTGAGATTATGGAGAAAAAAAGATTTGGTGGACTTATTCTCATGCTGGGAAGCAGTATTAAGGATGATGTGAAGTTTTCCTGCCTTTTCTCAGTGGCAACTGTTCATTGACCATTATGCATGCATCATAGGCCCACAGCTGGGTGCTGAGAACAGTGTGAACACGTAGAACCTCTTTCTCCTCATTGGGTCACATTGTGTGCCACTTTCCTCCCCAAGCATCACTCTGGAGTGGGCACAGCCATCATAAAAGCAGTCAGTATATTCTCATATTTTTTCTTGATGTAAAAAGATGAAGTCATGGCATATGGTCAGATTGCCAGCACTGTTAATAATAAACCTCACATAATTAAGCACTGATTTATTTCTTTATATAAGTGAAACAAATTGCTTTAACTGCCTCTGCTTGAGACCATCCAGTCAGATGGATTATGTATAGGAAGTTGAAACTAAAAATTATGGGCACTCATATTTCACTGTGGTGGAGGTTTATTGGAGGTACAATTAGAACCCTAACTAAATGTGTCCTGTATTCTCTTTGATGGAGAGATCAGATATTAATCTGGGGATATGACTAATTCTCAACACAGCTGCTCTCTGAGCTCTAATATTCCCACTTTAGGTTCAAAACCTGGAAACATGTTTAAAAAATTGATCAGAGCTTATAATAGCAATAATCACCTTGAAATTGGTTGTTACTCCAGCTAATGAACCGAGTGGTAGGGCGTGAGCCTCCCTCTGTGTCCCTCAGGCCTTTAACTAACAAGCTAGTTTTTAACCACTGGGTTTATTAAAAAGGAAAAAATCTTTAGGAGATTGAATTGGGAAAAAGTAGGGGGCTGGATGTGTTCACTCAGGATCCTCTAAGAGCACCAGCCATTTCCAGCAGTCACACCCTTTCCCTCAAGGCCCTACCCTTCCCACCAGAACCAAAGCAGGGGTGATGCATAGGAGGTGGCATCTTCTCCTCCAGGAGTCAGGGCCTTGCTGCTCAAAGAGTGGTCCAGGAACTTGTTAGAAATGAAGAATCTCAAGCCCAGTTCCAGATGTGTAGAATGAGAGTCAGCATTTTAATATGATCCTCCATTAAAGAAGTCCTGAGCAGGGTGAGTCCTCTTGCTCTGAGCCCCAACTTGGAAAATTGGGACCTCCCATTTAGAGGCTTCTATGCAGCCTCTTGTAAGGGCTCAGCAAATTCTCTGCTTCTGCCTGTAAGTAGATCCCTGTGGAATAGGGCAATGGACACCAAAGCATTGCACATGATACTTGGTGAGGAATAGACCCTTGATAAATATCTGTCTAAAGAGTTATTATGCTAGAGTGTATCTCCTTTCAAGGAAGAATTTCTTGGATAAAGAGGAAGGCAAGCTGGATAAGGTCCTGAGACTGGAAAGCAGCCAGCCTCAATTGAGGAAGTCAGTCCCTGGGGTTTGGATTGTTATCAGGTAAGGAGGGGCTCACATCCCTAGAACAATTTTGTTCTGTCCTAAAGTCCATATCCTAGGGCTTGGATTAAACCACTAAATGCCACCGACAAGTTTCCCTGCTCAGTGTCTGAAGAGCAACATTCCTTTTATAGAGCCTGCAGACTTCTAAGACCCCCTAGCCAACCCTTTCCAAGTGAGTAGAGTTTGGTTCTATGCTCTGCTTCGGTTCTGTGCTCTGCTTCAGCTCTAATGAGCTGGTGCTTTATTTCTTTGTTCTGTTTCCTTTACTATCTGTCCACCACAAAAGACTCTCCTGAAAAGCTTAATGAAACCCAAATAACAGAACTGCTGGGTTTTATTGATGTGCCACTGTTCTGGAATGGTGGGGTTAGCAGATGACAGGAACGGCTTTAGGGAGCCACAGAAGGCTGTGGGAATGATTTCGTGGGTTAGCAAGGCTGTCGAGCAGTGGGAGAGAAGAGATTCTCCTAGAGTTTGGCATCTGCAGAAAAGCCTGGGAGTGAAAAAAAAATGACAGACTCTGGGTTAAGCAGAGCATCAGAGATTCGTGAACTGTTAGGAGCCAGCTGGGAGCAATCCGCTTCCTTGCTCAGCCCTCCAGAGTCACTTAGGTCGTGAATCAGGCTTGGTGGGAAGATGATGGGCGCTCTGTGCACAGCAAACCTACCAAGACCTCACACCCCCACTGCTCTGAAGGAAAACTGTTGTCTGCTCTCACTTCCTTTGTGGTTTTTGTAGGTGTTGGGATCACTCCGTGGACATGTTGCTCTCCTTTCAGATTTACTGGAAATTAATTTTAACTCGAGGGCTGGTAGTCCCTGAATGACCCTTTATTTCTCTCTAGAAAAGGAGACAGACATTTTATAATTTGTTAGCTTGTGAACAGACTAATCATGAGATTCTATGGTACTTCTCATCCATAAAAGTTCTTTTAAAATTTTAAGTTACTAACAAGAAGTCTCATTTTGTACTTTGCAGTGTAATTGTTTAGGAATTCAAGCCAAACAATCTGTCTTTTAATCTGCTTTATGTTGTATCCTTTATAAAATTCCATTCCATTTACATGCATAATTTTCCTCTTTTTCAAACATGGAGATTTGCAGACAATCACACGGTATGGGAACTGGGAAGACTCTGAGGACAATCTCGCCCAGGTCTCACTAGCAGAAGTGGAACCCTAGCTTCAGAGAGGTTGCTGCTTGCCATCATCACAAAGCTAGTCAGTGGCAGAGTTGAAATCTTGTTTTCCTTTTCTTTTTCGTTCTTTCTTTTTTTATTTTTGAGACAGAGTCTCACTCTGTTGCCTAGGCTAGATGTGTAATCATGGCTCACTGCAGCCTCGACCTCCTGGACTCAAGTGATCCTCCTGTCAGCCTCCTGAGCAGCTGGGACTACAGGTGTTCACCACCATCCTGACTAATATTTTAATTTTTTTGTAGAGATGGGGGTCTTGCTCTGTTGCCCAGGCTGGTCTTGAACTCCTGGCCACAAGTGTTACTCCCACCTAGGCTTCCCAAAGTGCTGGGATTACAGGCACAAGCTCCTGTGCCTGGCCTTATTTCTTGTTTCTGAGCTGGATTTTGAAAATTGTAAAACTACCATGTGCTTATAAGGAAATTAGCTATTTGTCATAAATGTTGCCACCCCCACCCTTCATTGTTATTTATCTATTGATTTTTTTTTCATTCAGAAATGTAAAAATATAAATGAAGTTAAATTTAGTAGCTCTTTTCTTTATGGCATATGTGCATTTTTGTCATACTTAGGAATGTCTATTGTATTCCAAGATTCTTTTGAAAAATGTGTTCTTTAATGTATTTATGTCCCATAGAAAGGACTTATAAAAATAGCAATTTTTTAAAAGACAGAGTCTGCCTCTGTCACCGAAGCTGGAGTGTAGTGGCACAATCTCAGCTCTCTGCAACTTCTGCCTCCCAGGTTCAATCAATTCTCCTGCCTCAGCCTCCCAAGTAGCTGGGATTACAGGCACCCGCCACCACGCCCGGCTAATTTTTGTATTTTTAGTAGAGATGGCTTCCACCATGTTGACCAAGTTGGTCTCGAACTCCCAACCTCAAGTGGTCCACCTGCCTCAGCCTCCCAAAGTGCTGGGATTACAGGTGTGAGTCACCGTGCCCTGCAAAAATAGCAGATTCTTTTCATTCTATATCTCCTTTGCTTGTGATTGTTTAGTTTAGTTTTGTTTTTCCAAATGGACAGCATGTACTTACAAAATTTTTAGACCACAGCCACTCTCCAAATACAAGTTCAGTGAGTGTTCTGAAGATCATAAAAGTGAAAACACTGGCCCAAAATACAAGAAATCTTCTCTGCCAAATAATTTAATCATGTATGGCTTCTGTTGCTTCACATATAATGCCAACTTGCTATGCTAGGTATTTTATCTTTGCATCATTTTCAATACTGAAGGTATATTTGGATCTTCTCTTTTTTTTCTTAGTTTGGCTAAAGATTTGTCAGCTTTGTTTAACTTTTCAAAAAACCAACTTCTTGTTTCAATGATCTTTTTTTTTTTTTGAGACAGAGTCTTGCTGTCACCCAGGTTGGAGTGCAGTGGCATGATCTCGGCTCACTGCAACCTCTGCCTCCCAGGTTCAAGCAATTCTCCTGCCTCAGCTTCCCAAGTAGCTGGGATTACAGGCATGTGCCACCACACCTAGGTAAGTTTTTGTGTTTTTAGTAGAGATGGGGTGTTGCCATGTTGGCCAGGCTGGTCTCGAACTCCTGAGCTCAGGCAATCCCCCAGCCTCGGACTCCCGAAGTGCTGGGATTACAGGGATGAGCCACTGTGCCCGGCCTGATCTTTTGTATTATTTTCATTTCATGTATTTCTGTTCTGATGTTTATTATTTCTTTTCTTCTAATTTTGAGTTGGGTTTGCTCTTGCTTTTCTAATTCTTTAAGATACATCATTAGATTGTTTCTTTGGAGTTTTTCCTCTTTTTTGATGTGGGCACTTTTAGCTATAAGCTTCCCTCTTAGTACTGCTTTTGCTGTATCCCATAGGTTTTGGTATGTTGTGTTTCCATTATCACTTGTTTCAATAATTTTTTCAATTTCCTTCTTAATGTCTTCATTCACCCATTGGTCATGCAGGAGCATATTGTTTAATTTTCATGTATTTATGTAGTTTCCAAAATTTATCTGGTTATTAATTTCTAGTTTTATTCCATTGTGGTCAGAGAAGATGCTTGATATTATTTCAGTTTTTAAAATGTTTTAAGACTTGTTTTGTGACCTAACATAATAGACTATCCTTGAAAATGATCCATGTGCTGAGGAAAAGGATGTGTATTCCATAGCCATTGGAAGACATATTCTGTAAATATCTGTTAGATCCATTTGGCCTATAGTGCAGATTAAGTCAATGTTTCTTTGTTGAATTTCGTCTTTCCAGATAATCTTCCGATCTGTCCAATGCTGCAAGTGGAGTGTTGAAGTCTCCAGCTATTATTGTACTGGGGCTCTACAATCAACTGGTGGCAAAGCCATCCAGGCCTGTGAACTTCCCTTCAGGGTGGGGAGGTTCTCCGGGCTCCAGGTGGGTCCAGAGGTGCCACCTGAGAATCAGGGACTCAAGTAAAAAACCTTAGAAGTCTACCTGGTGTTCTACTGTACTGTGGCTGAGCTGGCACTCACACCACAGGATGCAGTTTTTCCCACTCTTTCCTCCCCTTTCCAAAGTCAGAGGAGCCCTGCTCCATAGGCCCTGCCCCCTACACCACAAAGAGCACTGCCAGACTACTGCTGATGTTCCCAGAAGGCCCAAGGGCCCTTCGGTAAGCTTGTGCTGAATGCTGCCTGGCCTGGACTCATCCTTCATGGCAGTGGGCTCTTCTCTGGCCCAGGGAGGTCCAAAACTACCATCTAAGAGTGAAGTCCTGGAATTGGGGACCCCAAGAACCTGGTTAGTGCTCTACCCGCCTGTGGCTGTGCTGGTACTTAAGGTGCAAGACCAAGTTCCCTTTACTTTTTTTCCCTCTGCACCTGAAATGGATTTTGCTGTAAGGAGTAAGGTAGTTCTTCAACTCTAAGCGCTCTCCCCACCCCCTTTAATTTGCTGCCTTTTGTTGTACAACAATTTATTTGTTGGTAGGTCCATTCTTTCACCAAGGATTTAAAATGCCATTTTTATCACCTAATGCATACTTAAATTTATTTTGAACTATTCTTTTTCAGAGGTGTTTTTCATAAAATGAGTTTTTGTTATTATAGTCATTGTTATTTTATCATGGCCCCAGCCTGCACCTGTGGTTGTTTTGATCAGGATTGGATCCCAGTCCTTCTGCTTCAGAGTCCAGTAATCCTAGACCAAATTAGCTTGAAATTTAAAGAGGGCATCTGAAGAAGAAGTAAAATTATGATTATGAGCAAGATTGGATGTCTGAACCCAGAAACAACCAAATGATTCACATTTATTGAAAATATACTATCATATTTTATTGAACTTAAGATACAATTAATTATAAAACATATTTTATGTATTATTCAAAAATTATAAAATGCCAATTTTTTATATCCCCTCATTGTCAGATACATCCAACTTCAGAGATGCTAAAATGTCAAAAAATCTGTGTCTTAGAATCAATGAAATACCATAGTAGTAGGATGTGTTATAAAAAAGAAACATAATAGGAAATTTGCTTATGTAGTGATTTCTTCACTCTTTTGAACTTGTTTTTCAAACATCTCATTCTGTTTTGCCCTTATTACTTCTCTGTAGTATAGGAAGGATCAATGTTTTCATTCTCATTTTACTGATAACAATAATAGTAACACGTATATAGCAGTTATCTATGAACCAGGCACTGTTCTATGTCCAGTGTCACAAAGTAACAAAATCAAGATGTGAACCTAAGAAATTTGGCTGCAAAATTTGTGTTGTTAATCATGCATACTCCCCGTGTGATAAAGAACCTGAAACCAGAGAGCTTGGGAGACTTGCCATGATCCTTCAGTGGATTGTGACTCCTACACCAAGACATTTTATACACCACCATTTGAAAGCCATAGTTGCAAGCACTATGTGCCTGAATGTTTCTAAATTTTTGGTTTTGGCTCAGAAGAGCTTACAACCTGGGTCTATGGTGTTACTGGGAAGTCCTGAAGGATAGAAATGGGGGACATCTCACTCTGTAGACCACATGATCTGAACCTCAAAGCCCCAGCATCTTCCAACTTCTCCTTTCTTAGCAGTATGGTGCCAGAAGCTCAAAAACTTTGTACACAAATGAGAAGTTAGTTATTGGCTAAAAGCACATATCCTTTAGTTTTTGTAGTGTTTAAAAAGTTTCATCCTGCTTAGAATAAGACATTGCCAGTTAAGCATGGGTTCATTGCAGTGACTTTGGGTTTCTCTCCTGGGGCTGTCACTTTGCCTGACACCAGGCAGAATCACTGATGGTGGCAGCTCTCTGAGACAGACCCTTGTACAGAATCATGCAGAACTGAGTTCTGTTGACCATAAGAGGATAGTCCTTACAGGTGAGAGATACAGCTTCTTTCCTTGGAGTTAACCATGGTGATTATCTTCATGTCGGAACCTTTTGTGTGGGGTAATTTGCATTTATCTGGAACAAATGGCTTTCTGAAGTATCAGCAGATCTAATCTTTTGAAGTCATTTCCTTCCGCAGAGCACCCAAGGGCATGTATATGAGTAATTTGTGAGTCTTCCCGATGCTTTTTTGGGGTAAAGAACATTCCAGATGGTGTGAGGCGGCAGCAATTGCTTTTGGATCTCTTCCTGGAATTATGGCACCAACCTGGTTAAATGAGAATCAGGCAGCCTTTCTCCTCATCCAGGCCACAGGGACATATTTCCTTTGTTCTATGACAAGTGCAGATCAACAATTTTCACTAATGCTTTTACAGCAGTAGGTGTCAAGGAGTACCAGGCTACTTTACTCTCATCACTGGAAGCCCAAGGTGTAAGTAGTGAAAAGGGAGTTTAAGTCCCAGACAGTTCAGCCAAAACCAGCCCCTACCTAGATTGATACATTAAACCCTGTTGCAAGGGCTTTTACTCCCCATTTTGTCTCAGTGTCTCATTGGCTGAGAATTTGGAAACATACTGCTAAAGTGAGCATTGAGTACGGCACTTCGTAAGCACACTGTGAGGGCTTCTGATTGGCCATCAATGAGAAGGGAAATCTGCTGACTCCTACGAATGAGAATTTTCTGCAGTCCCATGTGTTTAACCTTAACTAATCATCCCTAAGAAGAGCTGCTCCCCAAACTCATTAACTAATTAAACAATTCCAAATAGAGAGTTACCCATGCTGCATTATATTGCTGAAATCACTGGTGTTCTTCCCCAGGTCTATAGTGATTTCTTAACAAAACCCAAGGATCCCTGGATCCTGCATCATTGATCACTGACCTGCCTATGAGCCATGCCACTGGTGTGGCTACTGATTCATGCCAGTGGTTTGATGTGCCCCCAGAGTTTGCCCTCTGGAAGCTGACAGCCAGGCCTCTAGGGCTCCCTGAGGGTTTCCCTAGCATCCTCTTTTTCAGCAGGATCATGAAAAAGGAAACTGGGTTGGCCTCTTTCAGCATGAGGGAGCCTTTGTTCTCAGCTGTGATTAAGAAAGCTGGATTTGCTTCTCCGGATGGGGAATTTTCCCTTTGTTTCGCTTTTATTGAGGATCCTGTACCCTGAGGTGTTTTAAATTAAATAGCTAGGTTCTGAAAATGTTAATTACTGCAATGTATTGGAGAATTTGATACTGGGATTCAGTTTCCTTTGAAATATCACAAATACTAAACCCACATTGCCTCCACTTGTGCTGGGCAGATGGTGACTCTAATTCAGTCAGTTTTGGTTGTGGTTATAGGGCTTGGTTAGGGTCCCGAGGTACTCTCTGGAATGTATAGATTTTACCCTAATTCCAGATTTGGTGGCTTGGTCTTTGCTATACATTTGTAGCAGAGCCACACTGGTTGCATTTGTAGCTGAGAGAGGCAGTGTTAACTAGTGGTTAAGGACTGGGCTTTGGGCATAGACTGGGTTAGAATCCCTGCTTCTCTCTTACTGTCTCTGTGAACTGGGGCAAATACCTTCACTTCTCTGAGTTTTGTATTTTCGTTTGTAAAATAAGAAAATAAAAATACAGGTCCAAAATTGCTTTCTGAACACTTAGGGCAAAATGTATTTTAGAATTGAGATTCTTTCAGATTTTAGAAAAACAAAATAGCACATATGCCCTATTTTACGTTAAACCACCAGCAAGGGTGAGGTCTGGGTGGTATCCTGTAACCTATTAATATTTCTTCAGCAAAATGACAATTCATGCTAAATAAAGATTAGGAATAGGCTCACAGCAATTCAAATTCGGGTCAGATTTTACTGCCAAGTGAGTTTGTGGCAAAACTTATTTAAAAAGTAAATGGTTTTCAGGACTTTTTGGATTTTGGAATTGTAGCTAAGGGATAGTGGATCTGTATTTATTTATATTATTTTTAAATAAGGTATGTGTAAAGTACTTATTACAGGGGTTTTTACACACTAATTGCCCAATAAAAGCTAGCTAGCATTGAGATTCTTACTCCTTTGCTAGAACCCACTTCCTTAGTGCTTGTCTCTGAGTCTTCTGGCTGGTCATTTTGTCTCTGAGTTAGCTGTAAAAATGTATCATCTACACATGTATGCAGATGAGAGGACTTTTACTAGCTCTGCCTTGGAAAGTGGTTCTTCTCTTCTACTAATTCTAGAAACCAGCACAGTCCAGTAGAACATTTTGCGGTGATGGAAATGGGCTGCCCAATATGGCAGCCATTAGCCATCTCTAGCTGTTAAGCACTTAAGATGTGGCCAATGTAACTGGGAAATTAAATTTTAAATTTCATTTAATTTTAGTTAATTAATTTAAATTTAAATTTAAATAGCCCCATGGGGATATTGGCCACTGTGTATTAGGCAATGCAGGTCTAGACCTGAACATAGTGTCAAATGCTGAGATGACCTTGTCTTCTTTAGATGCAAAATTCTTTATCCTTAAGCTGCTGAAGCTGGTGAAGAATTGCTCTTTCACTTGTTTATTTACCAAGTATTCTGTGAGTTTCTACTCTGTGTTAGGCACTGGGGATAGAGAACAAGGTTTCTGCACCCAAGGAGAACATACATAGTAAATTTCAGGGATTGCTGGAAACCACCAGCTATGGTCTGGGCTGTCTGCAGTCCTGTAAACCACAAGCAAAAGTCCACATCTGCTGTCTGCTAGCTTCCAAGACCTATGTGTCTGCTGAAGCTGGAGAAGATGCTTTTCTTCTCTTCTGTCTTCCAAATCTTACGTCAATTTCTTTCAGTGGTGGAATTTAGCCAGGGAATCTGTGAATTGTAGTACTCGAGCTTTCTGTTCTTGAGGTTCAGAGAAGAGCCTAGAAGAGCAGGATAGTACTGAGTAATGACAAACAGTGTAAGACATCGCTATTTTCTTCAGTGCCTTAGACTGGTAATATCGGCTATAGGTGAAGTGACCACAGAATTTATTATACAAACCAGGTCATTTTTTAAAACAAAAGGGGCTATAAAATTAGTTAATAGGTATTAGTTAATACAAAGAAGTATAACCTGTGATCATCCCAGGCAAATGGAAATGTATGGTTACCCTAGATTGTGGCATCATTAAGAAATGCTTAATTTTTTTTCTGTAAAGTAAGAGGGAAATAGAAGAGACACAAGAGAATAATGTTAATAATTGTCAAATCTAGATGATAGGTGTGTGGGGTTTTATTATACTATTCTACCTACTGTTGTGTTTGAAATTCTCATAATAAAAGTTACATAAAAAGAAGTACCTGAAATTGAAATTTTAAAAAATGTATGTGTGTGTGTGTGTGCATATATATACATATATATATATATATGCACACACACACACACACATACACATACACTCACACTGTGTGTCTGTGTGTATCCAATTCAGATGATGGTGTTTTAAAGGAAAATATATGCTATGTGGTGTTTAATACTCTGAGGATAAAGTATCTTAACCAGAAAAGGGAGGGAGGGTTGCGATTTGGCCTTTGGGGCTGTTGGCCACCACACCTGAATTCTGTTTATTATTGGTCAGTAGGTCTTTGGGGGCTTTGATAATTAGAAGTAGAATTGCAATAGAATTAGCCCCTGAGATGATTTATCACACTCTTGACATCTAGAAAGTGCTCAGTGAAGACTTATTCAGTCAATGAAAGAGAAATAGTGGTGTGTTTTTCCTTTGTAGGAAGTGAGTTTAAACTCAAATGACAGCTGGCAAGGCTGGGAAAAGTCTGGAAAGATAGCTATCTAGATGTCAGGGACCCTGGCTATTTTTTTGGAACACAAAGGGGCTGATTGCGTCATACTCACTTGATTTTTTTTTTAGTTTATCCAGTTAAGCTCTTAACTCTGCTTTTGAAAAAATAAATTTATTGTGAGTTCAGTAGAGCCCTGGTTCTTGTTTCTCCAGCATGGAAGCAGATGTGCATTTGGAGCATGCTGGTTTGGGGGACCACCGACCATCCGAAGGAGCCGAATGTGAAATGAGCAGGGATTGTTGGCTCCCCTTCTCAATGATGCTTTGTGATCTAAGAGGTGTTTTCTGTTTTCAGCAATGTGCTGCAGAACGGTCTGTAACAGTCTGTTGCAATTTTCTCCCTAAATCTC
The DNA here is from genome assembly GCF_000951035.1 of Colobus angolensis palliatus. Taxonomy (NCBI): domain Eukaryota; kingdom Metazoa; phylum Chordata; class Mammalia; order Primates; family Cercopithecidae; genus Colobus; species Colobus angolensis. The sequence goes on from NW_012115599.1 coordinate 6,165,880, forward strand.
CCATGTTTCTGCCAATAGTGAATTAGACTGTCATTAGCTTCACAGATGTGCTTTGATCCCAATATGGCTTGTCTCCTGGCGAGGAGACATCTGAACCATGGATGCAGATTTTCTAAACCTCTTGGAGGATGAAACACAATATAGTGGAAGCAACACGGAAGAGGAGCCTGGAGACTTGGGTTCAAGTCACATCTCTGTAGTTAATTAACTATGTCATCTTGGGTGACGCATGAAATTCTCATTGTCTCAGTTCTCTGGTCTGTAAAAAGGAGATTGGATTGATTCCTAAGTTCCTTTCAGATTCTCTCATATTGAATAGGAAAACTCTTCAGGTTTAGCAATAGATGTTATCTTGCTGTTGGGGTTTTGGTTTTCTGAACAGAAAATCCACAGTGCTTTCCAGGGATAGCCATTGATCCCATTTGGTTACTAGCTCCCTACTCCCGACCCTGCTGCCTGTAAAAGGGTACAAAACTGCCTAGGTTTGATGATACATATTCTGGGCATCTCTGTCCTTCAAAGGCCAGCTTGTGTAAAGGAGGAAAAAGAAGTTAAAGAATCATGAATTTCAGAGCTGATTAACTGTTATCTAGGAACTTTTAACCATTATCTAGGGACAATGAGTCTAACTCCCCCACCTTCCAGATTAGGAACTCGAGGACCAGAGAGGGTAGGTTGCTTGCCCAAGGCCACAGTGGCAGAGCTAGACCCAACTTCAGCTTACCTGCTTTTGGGCTATAATCCTAACACTCAGGCTTGTCAGAAGCCTGGACCTTGGTCAGTGGAAAGATCCTTAGTGATTTTAATTTCACGTGGATCAGTAGAAGTTTTGATAGCAATATCACGATATGTTAAGTTGGAGTAGAGGTGCCTCTTCAGCTTCAGGAAAAGTGTGGCAGTGGACTTGGAAGCTCTGGGGTCAAGTTCTGGCTCTACAGTGTGCTAAGCCAAGCAACTGTTTATTGGTGTGAGCCTCTGACTCCTCATCTGTCAAATGGAGATGGTAATAATACCTTCATTGCCTGCATCGCAGGTCTTTCATGCTGAGCTTGTGCATTTATGACAACTCTGACAACTAAATAGATTTCTACAAAGGATAATATAAAATAGTAACAAATGCTCATTGAATATTTCTGATGTGTCAGGTGCTGTTTATGCACTTTGGATACATTTGTTCATCTAATCCTCAAACAATTCCATTAGGCAAGTTCTATAAATGAGGAAACTGAACTTAATACAACAAAGATTGTTTATCTAATAAAGGAAAGCACTGGATCCACACACTAAGACAACCAGAGTATGTGCTCTTAACCACACACTAGAATGTGAAAGACCTTATCACTGAGCTTTCTTCCAGTGATTTTGTGAAACCTCTCTCTGATTCCTATGCATGCTAGTCTGGATCATGCTGGGAGAAATGTGTGTATGACGGATACCAATCCAAACAAACCATTTCATGGCGGGTAATGAGTATAATACTCTGCCCACAGTGCCTACTCTGCCCCAGAACCAGGGAGTATGGATAACTAATTTTGGCAACAGTGATTATTGAAACCAACCACTAAACCACTCACCACCACCCTACCCTGCCCCGCTCATCTCTGGGCAGGTTGCTCAGCATCTCAGGAAAATGATCAGTATGTCTCATGAATAGCCAGAGACATACTTGGAAGGAGAATTGAAGCCATGGACCTTCTGTATTCTCCCAGAGCAGTGGAAAACACATATGGATTCGGTTCTTGGGCAAAAGGGGTCATACTGTTATCTTTTAATCTCTATTTATCCCTACCTATCTCTATCTATCTATCTATCTCTGTATCTATCAATCAGTCAATCAATCATCTATCATGACTTTAAAGTACATTTGAATTTGACTCATAAGGGGCTCATTTAGAAGGTTTTGATTTCCAGTTCTTCCCTCCTGGCCAACCTGCTTTAGGCTGTAGAATGTATCAAAGAGTCTTTGAAGTGCATGTCTTAGTGAGGTGAAAGGGGGAGGAGAGACAATTCACAACTGGCCACTATTAGTCCAGCTGAGAGTTGGGCCAGAGTGATGGATGGGACATCTCCCCCAGGAGGGCCACCTGCCTCTAACACCCTTCCTTTTGCATACATCTTAGAATGCCAAGAGAAAGTGTACAAAGAAAATGGAGTTATTTGGATAAATATTCCTAAGTTTCAAATCTGTTTTAATGAACATCCAGCCAGATGATAGGAGAAACATCTAAAATGCTTGTATATAAGAGATAAACTTGCATGTCATTATTTTTAATTACAAAATAATATATACTTGAAAAATACAGAATAACAATAGAAAAAAAAAATCCTATTCCTCAAAGTAGCCACTGTTTAGATTTTGAGGCATCCTTCAGTCTCTCTTGTTTTTTCAATAAAAGCAAGTCATCATGTACATAAATTTAAAAGTCAGATAGTCATACAAGACTTATGATAAAAAGCAGCAAATTTCCACTCCAGGCCTATCATCAAGTTTCCCAGAGAAAACTGCTTTCAACTGTTTAACTATCATTGCTGGTATTTATTACCATGTTGCTGAATAATACATTAGGGGCTATTTTTGATTTACCAAATGTAGACATTACCTGCTGACTTCCTACTAATGTTCTCTCATACACACTTGAACACACTCACACCTGCACACACTTCCTCTCCCACAAGCATCTCAGTACAGTTATAACAAAGCTGTCAATTAAATCAAGAATATTATAAAGAAAAATGTATGTATAATTTAAATCAATTTTATGTATTTGATCCTAATATTTTGTTTTAAATTTAATTTAAAATAAAAATTTATTTTAAATCAACACTATGAATAAAATAATGTTTACATTATTTTGACCGTGTAAATATTGTATATTGCTAACCCAAATGATGTGTTATATTTCAGTTATATTTTCCTTTCTGGTACCATTTCCTAGAATTAATACTTTTTTTTTTTTAGGCAGAGTCTCGCTCTGTCGCCCAGGCTAGAGTGCAGTGGCATGATCTCGGCTCACTGCAACCTCTGCCTCCCGGGTTTAAGCAATTCTCTGCCTCAGCCTCCCTGGTAGCTGGGACTACAGGCACCCACCACCATGCCTGGCTAAGTTTTGTATTTTTAGTAGAGACGGGATTTCACCATCTTGGCCAGGCTGATCTTGAACTCCTGACCTCATGATCCACCCGCCTTGGCCTCCCAAAGTGCTGAGATTACAGGCCTGAGCCACCGTGCCCAGCCACTTATTTCAAACACATTAGGTGATGTATCAGTTCCATTTTTCCCTCCCTGGAGACATACATCCTGAAGGGCTCTGTGCCCCTGCTCCTTCTGGGCTGGTGGCCCCCTGGCCTTGTCCTGAGACACCTTAAGTTTTGTCTTGTGTTGGGCCTCTGCTTCCTGAATGTGCTACCATTTTCTTTTGTGGTTTTCTACCTGTTTTCCATGAATACATCCTCTGTAAGTTTCCTGAGAAAGGATGCATGGGAGCTAACTAGTTGAGACTATATATCATCCTGGGTCTAGCCAGGAGACAGGAACCACGTCAGTATTTCAAACAGGAAAAAATTTAATATAAAGAAATATTACCAAATAAAAGATGTCTAACTGAGAAAGGGATAACAGAGCTGAAGAGTAGAGAGAGGAGCTGCTACCTCTAGGGCTGAGGGCAAGCACCCAAGGAAGAAATGAATTTGGAAGGGTACTCCCCTCTCCAAGGCTGAGATTGAGATCTCATAGGGGAAACGTGGCTGTGGTGGCAGAGAAGTTTACTGGGTGCCATGGGTTGTAACTGGTGCCTAGGATGCTATCCACTGGGATGCTAAGAAAACTTGCTGAAGGGTGAGTGCCAGTGGGTCTTCTGTATGCTCCCCTCAACCCTGTCATAGAATGAGGCACCTTGGAATCAAGAAGGGAAGACTTTTCCTTTGCTATAGCTTTGATGTCTTTCCAGCAGTCTTTATTGACAAAGCCGGCTGATAAAGTGCCCATGTCAAAGGGAAAGTGTTTCCCTCTACTCTGCCCTACCACAAAGTAGGGCAAAGTAGTAGGGGTTTGGAGCTGAGAAATAATAAATTGATAACTGACACATTTTGCTTGTTTGAAAACATCTGTATCATATGGTCATATTTGAATGATAGTCCAGCTGTGTATAAAATTTTATTTTCTGCAGGAAAGTAAATTTCCTGCAGAATTTTGAAGGCATTTCTTTATTGTCTTTACTTCTAATGTTGTTGTTGAGAAGTCTAATGCCATTCTCAGTTTTAATTCTTTTGCATGCTCTTTCCCCCCTCTATAAAGTATTTTAATATTGTCTTTAATATTCTTTTTTTAAATTTTAATTTGTTTATTGGCTTCATATACACTTCTTTGGGATGTCTTCAATATTCTAATAGTTCATGACGATGTGATTTAATGAGTCAGTTTTCACTGATTTTGTCAAACATGCAGCAGCCTCTTTCTGTATGAAAATTGGATCTTTTTGTCTGGTAATTTTTTCTTTATTACTTATTTGATAGCTTCTTTCTTCCATTTTCCCTGTTCTCTCTTTCTGTTGCTTCATTATTTTACTGTCGTGCATCCAAACCCAATTCTCTAATTTTTTTGGCTTTCCTTTTCCACTTTTCATCTTTGTTCTGCTTTCTACAAGATTTCTTTAAATGTATCTTCCACCACTTCTACTCAATTTTTAAGTTTTCTGCTATTATTTTTCGTTTTCAGGAGCTTGCGTTTATTGTTTGATTGTACCTCTCTTATATGTAGGATGGACTGTATCTTCTCTGGGGATATCAATTACAGTTTTGTTTTCAGTTTTGTTTTTCTGCATCTCATATTGTCTGTTTCTTTGAGTTTCTGTTCTGTTTATTTGTATTTATAGTGTTTTTCATTTTAGAGGCTTTCCTTAATCGTTGGGTGTTTTTGGTGTCCAGTCACACTCAGGAGTGAGTCACTACCAAGCTGATGGGATGCTTGGTGTGTTTATAGTTTTTGTTTTTAGTCAACTGGTGGGTTTTAATTTAGAATGATCAGAAGGATCTGACCGTTTTGTTGGGGAAATGCCAACTGCCAGTGTATATTGGTCTTATACATGGGTAAGTTTCTCCAGCGAGGAGTTCATCAATCTTTTGCTGGAGATTATGGTGGTGTGGGACTGGTGGCCAGCATTCGTACAGAAAAGTGGTGAAAGGGACTTTCATGTATTATTATGTCTCTGAGTCTGGGTTCTCTCTGAGGAAATTTCTTCAGAGGTTGGGGAGAGATAGTTGCCTCAATGCAGAGGATAATGGGGAAAATCTGGGAGTCTAACTTCTATTTAAAGTTTGTGTGTGTGTGTGTGTGTGTGTGTGTGTGTGCGCGCGCGTGCTTGCGCACGCAACATAGAGACTCTTCCTTTCCTTTCTCAGCTCTGCAGAGGAAACTGACTTACTTCCGAGAAATGCTAATGAGGAAAATGGGGCAGAACTGGCTTAACTATGGTGTTGGAGTTATGTGAGGGGTACCCGTCAGAGAGCCAGTCACATCTACTCCACAGACAACACTCAAGATTTTCTGGAGAGCCCATAACCAACTGTAACTGTTTTGTTAAATACCTGAGCTACCCTACCGCATAATCAAGTGGGGCTGGTCCAGCTTTGCCTCTTTACCAACTGCCAGCTATCAGTTTATCTCCCTCAAATGTGCAGACAAGATCCACCATTTCTGGGCCCTCTGTAGTATTTTTTTCTCCTGCTCTCTTTCTTCTCTCTTATAATTTCTGTTTTTGCTTTTATTTTTTATATAGTCTAGCTCCTAAATGTAAAGTGTATCACATAACTTAATGCCTCTGAGTTATTCCATGACACTCCTCCTGTATCCTTCTCCATGATTTCTCAGTCTGATTTCTCAGCCAATTCCTCTATCCTCTCAAAATTTCCAAAAATGTGTTGACATCTCTTACCAATTGTTGTCTTTTCCCTTTCACTTTTTTCTTGTGAATTTATTCCTTTTATATTTTTAGCTTGATTTGAGGAAGGTACAGAAGTAAATTCATGTGTTTATTGGAAATGCTTTAGAACACATCCTATGTATTATGTAAAAACTAAATGTCAGCTACAGTCCCTGCTGAAATTAACAAACTTGTAAAGATAAAGCTAAACAAGAACTCAACTTGTGAATGTACTAAGTATTTTTAGTTTGAGTGAATTTTAACTGATTTCACTGTCTCAGAGTTGGATTCACATGGTTAGGTGTTAAAGGTGGATGCTATAACACTGTTAATTGGTTTATGTGAATAATGAAATTACTGCTAGAGACAAGAGTTGATTCTGAGACCAGGTTCCTTCTTAGTGGATTGAGAACACAAAGCTGCCCACCCAAGTGATTCAAATGTGAAGCAACTATGCCCAATACTAGACAAATAAAATCAATAGCTATAAGGGTGAAATTCAGATGTCAGTAGTAAAAAAATACCAAAGTCATTCCAATGAACAGGTAGGTTTGATCATCACTGGTCTATCTAAAGAGTGGATTGTAGCTCAAATGACATGGTTTTAAGCATTGGTTCTCAAATTTTAGTTGATATAGGTATTGCATGAACAGTTCTACTTCCCTGAGATTTGGATTTAATAACTGTAGGACTGGACTTTGAGTTACAACAAATTTCTAGGTGATTCTAATGAAGGTGGTTCATAGGCCCTTCTTTAAGAAAAACTGATTTAGGATTTTCCAGGAAGACTATCACAGTCTCTTCAGATATCTCTTTATCCTGATATTCAGATTCCTGAAGTTTCATAATTAGAAATTTATTCTATGAATTTGATTCTGTTGGACTATAGATATTTTCCCAAGAGTAGATTCTTACTCTACTCATACTCATCCATCATCCCGAAAGAGAAGCTTGATCCCCATGATTAGGTTATATAGTCTCCTACATGCTCTCTCTTACGTTTTTGTTTTGTTTTGTTTTGTTTCTAAAAATGTAGCATTTTTACTCTCCGAGAACACTGTGAACTTACTAAGTGTAGCAACTGTAACTTCTTTATAAGCCATTATGCTACCTGATACATAGCAGGTGCTTAGTGAATATTTGTTTATATCTGTCATTCACTGTTTAGTAAGAACTTGGATTTATCAGTGCCCTTCTAAAAGTAAAATTTGCTAAAAGGAAACTTAGGGAGTAAAATGGCAATGCTGTGTAACTTGAGGAGGGAGACAGGAGAGCCCACTAGAAAGAAAGACACAGAAAAGGGATGCTAGAGAGAGCAGTTGAGCCTTTCTACTTTATAACTTTTCCTTCAATCTGACCATGTAAGAAAGTTAGGGTTGTCTTACTCTGAGGAGAGGAAGAAGCAGCATGCTAGTAGTCAGCTAAAGCATTATTATTCTTAGCTCAAAATATATCATCCTCTCTTGGTAACTCACTTGGATGGATTCCAAGTGGCATCTCCCTGTAATACCATAGCCCACTATCCACCTTCAGGCAAGGAGGGCAAAGCGGCCTTATCTCTGTTTCACAAAGGTGATTGCTGCCCAGTGGCATTGAGATCACAGCTGGTTTGTTGTGTGGTAGATATAGTGGCCTAGACCCCAAGACTCCTTATTGGAGCAGTCCTTTACTAATAACTTGTTTATTCTGCAGTTCTGTTGAATATTGATTAATCAGGCCACGTACACAAGTTTTAAATCAATCACTCATGGGGTTAAGCTTTACTACATGTAAAGCTTATCTAGATCTTAGATCTTTTTTTTTCTCAGAGAAGTCCTTCCCAAGGAACAGGAGCTTGAGGCAATGTGAGAGAGCAATGCATTTGAAGATTACAGATAACATCATTTTGTCTTCACAAATCTCTGCATGTTAGTTATGAGATAACAGGGGTGTTCTTTTAGTTTGCTTCTATTTGATTATTCTCTCCATCCTCAGGACCAGGGACATAAGAGACAATGTTTAATGAATTAATGTGTACTTTTTAAACATAAGATATGTTCTGGAAAGGTGAATAAATCAAACTTTGTAAGTAGAATATCATTTAATAAGGAGTTCATGTTACAATTTCATTCTGATTTTCTCTTTATCTTTGATTGCTGATTGGAGACAGTTAATGCTTCCTACATATTCCTTGTATATTAGTCTGTTCTCATGCTGCTAATAAAGACATACCTGAGGCTGGGTAACTTATAAAGGAAAGAGGTTTAATTGACTCACAGTTCCACATGGCTGGGGAAGCCTTACCGTCATGGCAGAAAGTGAATGAGGAGCAAAGTCATGTCTTACACGTCAGCAGGCAAGACAGCTAGTGCAGGGGAACTCCCGTTTATAAAACCATCAGATCCTGAGAGATTTATTAACTACTACGAGAAGAGTGTGGGGGAAACCGCTCTCATGATTCAGTTATCTCCATCTAGTCCCACTCTTGACATGTGGGGATTATTACAACTCAAGGTGGGATTTGGGTGGGGACACAGCCAAACCATATCACCTTGTGTTCTCCTATACATCTCAGCCCCTCTAGCTTTAATGTGAGGCCTAGCCAGTGGGATGTGAGCAGCAGTGATAGATGCCACTTCTTGTGTGAGACAATTATGAGCTGGTGTTAATTCTCCATGTTCTCTCCCAGTTTGGGTGGAGGGTTGAGAAACATCAGCTGAGAAGAACCCTGAGATGGTAGAGTTTCACAGTGAAATATAATGAAAATAGCTTGGTTCTCTGAGTCACTGTTGGAAGAGAAGTAACAGGGAGAGCCGCCTCACTTGCCTCAAATTGTGCTATGAGCAAGAAATAAATCAATATTGTGTTAAACAATGGAGATTTTGGGAACTATTTGTTATTATAGCAGAACCTAGCTTATACTGACTAATAAATACTTCCTTTATGGTGGGTTTATTCCTTTGAACATGTCTAAAAGAGAATATAACTAACACCTGTGTTTCTCAAACTTGAGAATGTATGAAACCCTTTCAAGAGAAATAAAATGTCTCTTGGGACATTTAATTTAGTATAATTTTAAGGTAAGTGTATATGTGAAACTTGGTAAAAACTGCATGCTTATAGCTTTTATGTAACTCTATAAGATTTCTATATGACTTTTAAAAAATCATATAGAAAAACAATTAATGGAATTTGTGATTGATAATATTTTGTTGAAATAAAGTTGTGTGCATTTTGTTTAGTAGTTGAAAAATACAACATCAAATTCAATTCTATGTTCAGTTTATTTCTCTATTTTGACTTCAGTGACTGTAAGCAGAAAAAGCCTGGTTGCATAGGGATGCTGTAGATAGAAAATGGCTTAGAAAACTTCAGGCCCTTGTTTGTTAGTTCAAGATAATAGGACCTTTCTTTTAGCCCCAACCCTACCTTGGAACAATCCTCAACTGCGCATTTCAATGAGGTGTCTCCTAATCACGCTCTCAGCTATCTCATTCATTGGAGAGAAAAGTTAGCACTGAATTATTAGTTAAACCTGCAAGAGGCGTGTCTCTAATCAAATTATTGCTTGAATTAGGGGACAGAAAGTGTTTCTTTCAACAACAAGAAATGGTTGTTACCATGCCTAGTACTGATCAGCATTTCTAAGTGATTCACAGGAAGTCAAGATCCACCTAGTGAATCTGCGTGCAATGGATTCCAGAATAAGGCTTTTCCAAATTGGGCATGCTCAACAACCCATCACCTTCCTGGTAAAACAGAACAAAATCTCAACATTCTCATAAATAACTATTTTGGACCCTTGAGAACATAGTCACAGAACTTACAGTTTATGGACTTCTCATTGACATACGTTCGGTTTGGGCTTTTGGAGTTCAAAAAGTTTGGGCTTTTGGAGTCAGACAAACCTGAATTCAAATCCTAAGTCAGCCATGTAACTTTGGGCAGGTTACTTCTCCTGACTGAGTCCCTCTTTATTTGCTATAGTGTAGACATGCTAATACATATTATGCAGTATCATGATGATTAAATGAGATACACACATTCAGCACATGGCATATGGAGTCATTCAATAAATGGAAGCTTTAATTACTACCCCTGCTAGTTAATTAGTTTGGTTAATTTTCTCCTGAGTATATCTGGGTGGATCAATCTGCTCTTCTCCGTTTTGTTTTCATCCTCTTACATCCCGAGGTGGTTCTTGAGGCTTGAAGGAAAAATGATATCCATCTGCACAGTGTTGACCTTAAAGATGATCCTGCTTATGTCTCAGTGATATAATCTCCTGGCCAGCTGCTTTACCCAATAGTGGACTGGTGAACTGGAAATTACATGGAAGGGTAAGATTGAAAAATATAGATGGTTGTTAAGAAAAATGAATTATTTAACCTTTGAAGGTATTGGTTAGAAAATGTTTCAGGAGTCTGTTTTCTTATTGAAGAACAGAAGTGTGTATATGGTATTTTTTTTCTCTCTCCATTTTTTGGGGAGTACTTAGCTATCACTGTGGTAATTGACACTTGGTATTTTCCTATTTTGTCATAGCTACCTTCATCCCAGGGAGTTCTGAAGAGTGGTCTTTGGTTTACAAACTGTGATTTTAGAGTCAGTATGAACAAGGAAGCTTTGTGCATTCTCTCTCCCACTAGTGCTATGATTCTACTTTTATGGGAAGTTTCAACTTAGAATTTTTAATACACCTAAATCTGCAAATGGGTCAGAGAAAGGAAGAAATGATGAGAAGTTCATATATTCTACCACCAGTTCCTAGTTTAGACTCCCAGAAAGGTTACCCTGCATACTGGTAGCTACTCTCCCTAAGAATACAAGCTTATGACCTGAATTTCTTTATTTTACTTCAAGGAATTTCATTTAGTTGAACAAATAGAGATTCATGAAGGCTTTTAAATTTTATCTTCTAAACAATGCCACAACTTTTGAGAATGTTGGAAGCATTCACAGTTTACCATGAACTAATTCTTTTTGGTTACTTTACTCTGAACACCTAGTTTGGCTTCCTTGTCTCTGAAGGGCTTATTATTTGGAGTGATGGCAAGAAATCTAAAGGGGTTTGGATCATGGAGCACTATGAGAATTGAGCAGACCTGGGGAGATTCCTCTATGGGAAGCTTAGGGCAGCTTGAGGGTCAGGGTCCCCAGAAGAGAGGGACACCAGTAAGAAATGGCATAAAGGGAAGTGAAAGATGTCAGAGACACACACCTTTGATCAACAGCAAACTGTCTCTTTTAACATTAGCTTACAGTTATCCCTCATACCAAGACAGGGAGGATGGGAAAAGGTAGGAAAGATAAAACTCTTTAACTTTTATCCTTCAGGAAATTTTATACATTGTCATACTCTTCTCTGAAAGGTGACCTTCAGTCAATCAACATCTTGACTTTTCATTCTCTCATCTGTAAAATGGGTTGAAAGTTTCTGCTGTGCAATGAATAGGAAGGCTGCAAAGATGAAATGTGAAACAGTTCCAGGGAGTTGTCACCATCAACTCTGGTGTTAGACAATGGACCACATGGGAAACTAACTTTTTCTTGCTGCTAGCAAGTAATGCTGAGAAATGCATATTTAATTGGCATGGCTGTAGGAGAAAACAAGCATCCTTCCTGTTCAGCCCAATCCTCATTTGTAAGGTAAAACATTTTTATGGACAAGCATTTTTATGGTTTCCCTTCAAGGAACAGAGTAAGAGAACTGAGTCTTTGCTGACATTTTTTCTTTGTTTTCCTTTCTTTGCAAAGGGGGTAAATTCCCCCAGTCCCTTTCAAGTTTCTTTTAGTTCCTGCTGAGCACCTGGGAGTAGCTGTTGGGAAAATCAAGCTCGCTGTATTGAGACTTGAAAGCCTCCTTACGCTGAGCTGAGGATTATCTTGAGCATAGCAGCAAGCCTCACCTGCAGGTGTTTATGGAGACAGGGTTGTGCACTTCTTTAGATTGAGTATGGGTCTTGAGGGGGTCTGAATTCTATTCCTGCCTCTACTCTTGCTTGCTATGTGATCTTAGGCAGGCATCTTATCCTGTACTTGCCTCAATTTCTTCATCTGCAAAATGGGAATGTTTTTACCTTCTTCATGAGACATTTGTGGTAATTAAATGAGATGATTGATGAAAGAATGTAACAAAATGACTCAGACACAACGAGTACTCAATAGTGTTAGCTGTTTTGAGTGTCTAAGGATTCTCTAACTTCTTAGTTGAAAGAGGCTGTGGCAGAGGAACTTGAAGCTGAAGATTTAGGACCCTTCATCCACTGCAAAAATGGTGACAGATCTGCATTAAGATGCTAAGTCCTTGCTTCTCTTGGCAACTATGCACCTGCTTGACTTTCTAGGAGAATTTGGGATGGATTTTCTGCTACTGTGTTGACATATAAGAAAAAGAGAGCTAATCCTATTAAATATATATACTCCCCATTTTATGGGTTAAAGACAAAAGAGTGGATGCAATGTCAGTATCAGAATATCCCACGGGAGTTGGCTGAGGCTGTAAAGAATCTAGGACTTTCAAAAGGTCTTTATGTCCAGTGATACCTGAAATGATTTTAACACAGTCCCATGCTATCTCTGCAGAAAGAAGCCACTTCTAAATGGGGATTTTGAAAATGTACTTGTAAAAATCCAAGTAACTAGAGCAACCACCTTTCTGTACTTGACATTGGTTTGACTAATTTTCATGAATCTGTACAGATGACAAAGTCAGTTTTAATCTAATGTACTATACAAACTCAAAAGAATACATATTAACCACTTATCCCAGAGCTCATTATCTGATTTCAGTGTAAAAGGATGGAGTTTATTCCATTTGGTTGGGAGCTATCTCTATCATCCTCACCCCCTTAAGTGAGGTTGGATGTAGGTTTTCACCATATTTCTCAGATATGGTCACCACTTTATTAATGAAGAGAAAGGGTTCCAACGATCCTTTCCTTTGCCTGGTGCTTTCTTCCTAGTGATGAAAGGAAGCTTGGGGATCCATTTCAGGATGTGGCTTCCTCTTCCTCTTTCTTTTCTAGGTAAGGTGGATTACAGCTCCAGAACTTTTTTAGACTACAGAAATCACTTCTTTCTCTCTTGAGATTGTTTCCCAGTCTAATGTCGCACAAAGATTTAGATATAGCCTTTCCCCTTATAAAAAGCCTCATATAACTCCAGGAACTTTGAGTCCTGGCTTTTCGTAGTCATGTGGTAGTAGGAGCTCTTATCTCACTCCTCATATTTTCCATAGAGAAAGGTGCTTCTCCATTCCCTAGCAGTGGGGAATATGGGAATGAACACTTGGAAATATTTCACTCACTTTGTAAGTGTTTAGTTATTTACCTGGGTTGTTGGGAGGCTGACATCCACAGAACCATATCCAAGGTTGCAGCTCAGCATGGCAGAGTGCCTTTTCCTGCGTGCCCGGGTGCGCACATGTACTTCCTGTCTCCATCTAGTCGTCAGATCAAGTAAGTTCACTCTCTCCCTTGATTTCCTAGGAGAATTTGGGATGGGTTTTCATTTCATTGAGGTATACAGGAGACAGCAAAATCTTAAATGTAGATAATTTCCATTTTATAAATTAAGTATGCATCTCCACCTACTATTGGGCCATTTGTTAGGATGGACTCTCTGACTTTGATTCTCTTTACAGACAAATTCTAAGGACTAGATTGGCAGGTGGAGGAAGAAGCTGCCACTTTGCTCCCCAGTTCAACCTGTGCTCTCCCATCCAGCTTCATCAGAGAGTATGGTCTTTGGGGATGATCGAGTATTTGCTTAGATATTAATAAATCAGATGCATTGACATTCCTTTCACTCATGATCCTTGGGTAGGTTGGCTCAATTGGTCAGACCCTGGAGAGAAGAGGGTGAGACTTACATCACTACCCAACTTCTCCAACAAAATCAGATTCCAGGTAGTGTCATTTCTATCTCATCGGCTTTACTAGCCTCCAACCAGGTGTGGACATCACCCCTCCTTCTCTCTGCTCAGCTAGGCTTTGTATACAGGAAGTTTTGCTGTTGTCCCAAGAGAATGGGTGGCCTTGGCAATTCCCACCCACCCTGCCAAACTAGAATTGAATCTATTGCTTAGATGGAAATATGGTTGGCTGGAAAGCAAGGGATAAAACTGCCTTTTGGAAAAGTGGCTTCTCCAGAGGCCTGTTGGGAAAAGGGAAGGGGTATTGCACTCACTCTGGGAAGTGAAGCATTTCATCAGAAAATCCTGGGACTGCCATGAGTAGCACGGGACTGACCTTAAGGTCACCCAGTGACATGAATTCCAAGTAAGAAAGAAGGGGAAAGGTGATACCATGTTGAAGGAGAGGGTTATGCATCCTCCCTGGGGGTTTTTCTTAGGGCTTTCACTTGAGGGACCATAGGTAATGAAGGAAAATGGCAATGGGGCTTTCCAATAAGAGCAGAGGCACAATGGCAGTAAGTACCCAGACACACTGGGAACATTTGGGGACCTCCTCGTTGGCTTGGATATAGAAGGAAATGGCAGCTTACGAGACACTCTGCCAAGCTCAACCTTTCCTAGGGAGCAACTGAGCACTAGAAGCCACAAGAAGGAGGAGCAGCTGGTGGTGCTGAGCTCTGGAATATGGGGCTCACTGTCCCTGTGCATGATGTCTCTCCATTTAGGTTAGTGTGGTCTGTGGTCAGTCCCGTGACAGCTGCCTTCATTGAGCAGAAACTGGAGGGAATCGTGGGATAACTGGAAGGTGCGTGGTCCTGTGAGAATGAAAGCAAAGCTTCCTCCAATGCTAAGGAGGAGGGTGGCTCAGGGGAGAAACCTATGTCTTTACATTTCATAAGGTTATAAGATCTGAAGTGAACATCCTGGGAGCACAGGGTCAAATGGCTGTTGAGTCCATACCCGGGCTATTTTTTATTAAATATTAATGTTACACATTTCTGCAGGGTTCATAGAACAGATGTTAGGCCTGACATCATGGTGATTTAATTGACTAAGAATATTTCCTGTCATTTTTATCAATGTCTGGCTTTCCAATGTCTGTTAAATCAGAAAATATAAAACACAGGAAGGGATAATTAATACTCAGTTTCCATCCATGGTTACCTACAGATATTACCCCCTAGAGAAGTTGTAGCTTTCTCCGGAGTATTTTTTTTAGCAGCAGAGACAGGCCGAGCTGACATAGTCCCCCTGCAAATTGTCCCACTGGACTTCTTGCTGGAGAAGTGGGCTTGCAGCCCACTCTGCAAGCGCAATTCTTTTTTTCCTGTTGGTTTTAAGAAAATAAGCGTATTCTAAATAAGCTTTGCTTTCATGGTGAAAAACTCCTAGGGATTCTAATTTTTCTCTTTCTTTCTAAATCCTGCCATACCTCCCTAAGTCATTTCCCTCAACATCCCCCTAGATTTAAAAAAAAGAGAAAGAAGAAAAGAAAAAAAAAAGAGCTCTTCAACAGCCAAATCTTTGTTGAGGGACCTTTCTGAATAGAATCTAAGGAAGTGGATAGAACTTATTTTGAGCAAATTCACAGTGACATAAAATGTGGCTTATGGTGATTTAGTATCAGGAAATATTTGCTAAGTAGAAAGCTCAGGAAAGAACAATTCTAAAGTGATTGTTGGTCAGGTGCTGCTTATAATGGGCCTATTCATAGGGAAAAAAAGTCCAGGGTCCCTTCCACACAAAAATTACATTATTTATGTAGAAAAAATGTTGGCTTTACGTTTATTAAATGGTTCTGACCCGCCATGCTGAGGTCTCAGTTACATCCTCAAGGGAGGGCGGCTTGTGGAGAGAGAGAGAAGGGAGAAGATATGTTGTTCCCAGCCCTGAACATTAAATCATTGCAGTAATGATTTTAGAGGAAATGAGGCAAAATTGGGCCAAATGAAAACCTGCTGGTGTGGCTTGGGAATTACCCTTGCCCGCTTGGGAAAGGGCTGAACACTGTACCACGGGTGCCTGTGGGGCTGAGTTTTTTCCCTCTGCCTGGGGAATTTGCTTTCTTTTCAAAGGAGCAAGTGGGGCTCCTTTGTCTTCTCTTCATCAAAGCAAGTTGGCCCCCATCATGGGTGAAGGGCAATTAAGTCCCAGGCTATGGAAGAGTGAGGCACTTTTTGAAAGTGATTTTTAGGATGCAGACAGAAATGACACCGGTGTGGCAGAGGAGTGAGAGCCCACCGTGTTGGCTGATGTGACGGGAGGAGATGGTGTTGGGGTCCTTGGTTGAGACTCACTGCAGCATTGTATAGGATCTGCTTCGTGGAAGCAGGCTCAGGACTCCTCACATGGAACAGTTAAAGGGGCACAATGGCTCTACCATGTGACTGAAAGTCACACCAGTCTTTGAAGGTAGGCATGGCCTCTAAAGGGCCCTTGATAAAATACATGGGTGCTTCCTTGGGTGTCACACCAATGCGCTGATGAGCACTAGGATGGACTAGTTGAGAACTTTCAGTTTGGGATGTCAAGGGCAGGCCCCTGCAGTGATAGGACACAAAATTGGTAAGTTTTGATGGGTGGGAGAGGATGGAAAAAGGCCGAGGCATAGATCTTTTTATGGGGTGTCCCAGAGTCAAGTCCCAGGTTGAAGGTGCAGTAGAAGGGCACTGGTCACCTAGAATCCCAATGAAGAAAGCTATACAACGGCTATCTGGATGGGGGCGCGTTGTTTCCCACCCAGACCATAACACCATGCACAGTCCTTTCGTAAGTTATTCCAAGCTCCAGCTTTCTTATACCTGTTCTATATTTAACAGAAATGGGGGACCCAAATCCAGGTCTCAAAGTTGTCCTAAGAGACATTTGTGACACAAGAAGACTCAGCTCCTCTCAACTCCCTGCCCAACACGCTAAGCATGAGGCTGTCTTTACATTGCTGCTGAGTTTCCAGCAACAGACTGAAGAGACATAAACGCAAGGCCTGGGTGGAAAGTGAGGGGATGTTTATAGCCATGGAACCAAAATACAGGAGGAGGCAGGTGGGTGAAATTTGCCTAGGTTGCCTCCATGCAAATAAATCATGAGCTTTAGTTCATTTAAGGGAAAAATTGAGCTTTTCTGAAGCAGATCCATTTCCCCCCAGCTTTTTAAATGTGCCTTTTCATGGATTTTGCTTTCAAATCTGCATGAATTATTTTTCTTCTATTAAATATTAATGTGCCTTTCTAAGTAGAAAAAGGGGGCAAATTAGGTCTGGTACACATCTTCCCTGTCACTATTTACTGCTGCTGCGGGACTGCAGCAAATGCCAGCTCCCAACATATTATTAAATCAGGCCTGCACTGAGCCCAGATGTTACACTGAAGCTGGGCGCACTGAATATAGGCTAAAAAGCAAACAGCAGCGGACACGTGGTTCTTTCTGGTAGGGGCTCATCCTCCCATATCCTCTCCCCTCCTTTTTCGTCCTCCATGTCCACCTTGCCCTTTGACAAATTTGCCATCAGCTGGGCACAGCTTGCTTTCCTGGAGCAGTAATCGTGTGAGAGGGATTTATTTTTTTAAGCCCGTCATTTTTTCCCCAATGACTCTTTCTACTTGATTAGTTCAGGATCAATACGTCTGGTGGGCAGAATGTGATGGGGAGAGTGATGTATCAGTGTCAGGTAGCTCTGGGCTTTGTTCATGGGGTTCTCCTCTCTCAGCGACTTCCCCCGCCTTGCCCCAACACACACGCGCCCACACACACACACACACACACATGCACATGCACACACAGACTTCTCCCTGCTCTGCAGGCCTCTCTCTGTTCTTTTCCTTACCTGAATTCTACTCACTTTCACAGCCAAGATGAATTTGGTCTCCTCTCTGAAGCCTGTTCTGTGATCCCTAAATTGTGACCTCTAATGAAACCATGATGTTTCAGATGATCATTGTTATATGGTGGGGGTTCTGGTTCCCCCACAGGCTGTAAGGAATTATGTCTAACAAGCGTGGAGCGGTGGAGGGGGCACTAGGTTTGCAGTCAGAATCCCTGCATCCTGACTGTGTGGCTGTAAGTAAATTATTTAACCTCTAGGAGACTGTTGGATCCTCCTCATCATCCCTTCATCCTCATCATTCCTGGCACTCAGATCAGTGCCTCTCAAATTTTAATGTGCATATGGATTACCTGGGATCTGGAGTGGCTTAGGATTCTGTATTTCTAGTAGGCTTCCGGGTAATGTTGATGATGCTTGTCTGCTTGTCACGCTTTGAGATGCAAGGTTCTGCCAGGTGCAGTGGCTCATGCCTGTAATCCTAGAACTTTGGGAAGCTGAGGTGGATGGATCACTTGAGGTCAGGAGTTTGAGACCAGCCTGGACAACATGGTGAAACACTGTCTCTACTGAAAATACAAAAATTAACTGGGCATGGTGGCATGTGCCTGTAATCCCAGCTACTGAGGAGGCTGAGGCAGGAGAATTGCTTGAACCCGCGAGGCAGAGGTTGCAGTGAGCCGAGATCATCATGCCACTGAACTCTAGTCTGGGTGACAGAGTGAGACTCTGTTTCAAAAAGAAAAAAAAAAAGAAGCAAGGTTCTAATGAATCTTAGATAGTATATGTGAAAATATCTTGCAAACTAAAAAACTGTATCATTGCTAAACCTTGGATCATTCTCGTTTCTTTTATTTTTATCATTATTTCATATCCATCAATGAATCCAATTAGTGCTGCCATGGGAAGGTATAGTAAATCCAGCCATTTATGACTCCCTCTATCACTACCAACCTAGGCTAAGACACTGTGTTTGTTTGTTCTGGCTGCTTTAACAAAATACTTTAGACTGGGTGCCTTACAAACAACAGAAACTTATTTATCACAGTTCTGGAGGCTGGAAAGTCAAAGATCAAAGTACTGACAGGTTTGGTGTCTGGTGAGGGTCCACCTCCTAGGTGGCCAACTTTTTGCTGTAACCTCACATAGTGGAAGGGGTGACTGGGCTCCCTAGTGCCTCTTTCTTTCTTTATTTATGTATTTGTTTATTGAGACAGAGTCTCACACTGTTGCCCAGGCTGGAGTGCAGTGGTGTGATCTTGGCTCACTGCACCCTCTGCCTCCTGGGTTCAAGCAATCCTCTGCCTCAGCCTCCTGAGTAGCTGGGATTACAGGTGCCCGCTACCATGCCCAGCTAATGTGTGTATTTTTAGTAGAGATGGGGTTTCACTATCTTGGCCAGGCTGGTCTAGAACTCCTGATCTCATGATCCATCTGTCTTGGTCTCCCAAAGTTCTGCGATTACAGGCGTGAGCCACCATTCCCGGCCCTAGTGCCTCTTTTATAAGGGCACTAATCCCATTCATAAGGGTTCCACCTTCATGACCTAATCACTTTGCAAAGGCACCACCTCCTAATACCATCTCCTTGGGGATTTCAACATATGATGTCTGGAGGCACGCAAACATTCAGATCGTAGCAGCTACCATTACATCTGTTGCCTAGAGATTATTGTACTGGCTTCCTAATTGGTCTTCCTACCTCTATTCTTGTCCCCACTCCCCCTGCTACACTGTAAATCAGATTGTAAAACTCTCCCCACTCTCTCAAACTCTTTGGTGGCCTACAGTGGCCTACCCAGTATGCCCCCTACCATCATTTGCTGACAAGTTTCTCCCACTCCCTTGCCTCTTACACCTTTTCCCTCTGCAAGAACATGACTTACTCTATAATTGTATCCAGACTGCTCTTCAACTTCCCCATCTAAAGTAGCAATCCCATCCCTCTCTCCCTTCTTACTCAGCCTTATTATGTTTTCCAGGGCACCTGTTATTGCTCAGCCTCCTACTAAGTATTTATGTGTTTGTCTGTGGTCTGTCTCATCGACTTGAAATAAACTTTGTGGGAGCAAAGCACTGTCTGTCTTGCTCTGCTCTGTATTTTCCAGCCTCTGGAGCAGTGCCTGACATGTAGTAAGTCTTTAGGTATTTGCTGAATGAAAAGAATGAATGGATTATTCTCACTTAATGAACTTGCTTTGTATTCTGTACCTGAAAAAGTAAGTACTTCATAAGTATTTGCCAAGGCAACCATAGATTGGAGTTTTAAATATGCAGTCCCTGCATATCCGTTAGTGGAGCCGTTATTTGTTTTTGCTGTGGATCAAGCAAAGTAGTACAGGATTGACCTTCATGATTTAAAAATGGAGACCTTTGAGCAAGAATTAGAGGCCAGTGTCTGAGCTCTGGGAAGCAATAGCTATGGAGCTGAGATGAGTTGGTGGTGTCTTGGCTCCCGGGTCCACTCATCTTCACTTAATGCTTCTTTGCCAAAATGATGCCAAACACAGACACACATGCACACAGACACACACACACACACACACACCAACCAAACAAAACAAAACTCAAATGACAACAAAAACTAATCCCTAAAAGGAAGGGACAAATTGAGTATCTGGGTTTCTAGTAGAATAAAAGTGCTATATAAATGGGTGCACACAGGGAAGGGTTTTTCAAGTTGGATAATGGAATTTCTTTCTACTTCAGCTCATCTAAAATAGCACATTAATAAACTGAACCAAATGTGGTGCTACAGCTGGTTTTATTGGTCATTAACATTTACAGAACCACGTGAAGTCATGTTTTCCAATTTTGAGATTAAAAGATTTAGTTAGCCTAATTATCAGCCTCCAAATGGGGACTGCGTGGGAGCCCAGTCAGCAGAACAGAGGCTTCTCTGCCTTCCATGCTGCCTTCGCCCTCACAGAGTAGGTGAATTGAAAGCACATGCATTAATTGACCTTTGGCTGGATTTGACCCTGAAATACAGTAGGTAGTGGCAGCTTCCCTAGCTTTCACTCTGTGCCTGCCTTGCTGGTGCATTGCCTAGAAGTTCAGGATATTTGTTAGGTTCAGAAGACCTCCAGATACACACAAGAAAATGACACCTGTCCTTGAAACCTGGCTTTATTTTCTGTCCTCTATTTACAGAGGTCAAGCCATTTATTGCGTTATTAAATGTGATTAAAATCTCTACTTCAGTGAAGCTTTTGGTGGGAATGAATCAACTGATCAGAAATAGTGCTTGCCAGATCGTGTGTCCTGATTTTTGGTTCAAGCAATAGGGCAGGCCTGAGGCAAACGCAGAAGATAGTAAGTATAAGAGAGGAAGTGAAGTGCACAGGAAAGGAAGACCACCAGCCAGCATGTTATCATGACCTACCCCCTTTTATGTATGTGTGTGGTGCTGAGATGAGTGACCTGGGAAGGTGGCAGCAGACACATGTATTGGGGTTAGCCAT
This sequence comes from Colobus angolensis palliatus, assembly GCF_000951035.1. Taxonomy (NCBI): domain Eukaryota; kingdom Metazoa; phylum Chordata; class Mammalia; order Primates; family Cercopithecidae; genus Colobus; species Colobus angolensis. The sequence goes on from NW_012115599.1 coordinate 6,186,978, forward strand.
GGGGTTGGTTCTTGGTGAACCCTCCTTGCCTGAACACACACACACACACACACACACATGCATGCACATGCACACACAGACTTCTCCCTGCTCTGCAGTTCTGGTGAAGGGTGTGTGCCATCTGCCACTGTCTCACCCAAGGATCGTGATTCTCTTGTTGAGGATTTGCACTTGGGGCCAAATGGGGATGTGTTGTTGATAGGGTGCAGATCAGTATCGTCCTTTCTCCTGCTCATGCCTCCTTACACCACCTGCACATGTCCAGCCTAGGGAGCCCCATGGTTGCAGGTGGCCCAGAGAGAAATGTAACTACCATGGTACCGTCCTGTCTGTGGCCAGAAAGAGAGTTTCTAGCACCTGCAACTTTATTTATTTCGTACTGTCTAGGCCTGTACTAGGGAATACTTCTGCCCTAAAACAGGAGTCAGTCTGCCCGTTAATTACTTAATCTTGTTGAGTGAGTCTGACAAATCCAAGTTAGAGTTTCCTTTTAATTAGGGCTCAAGGAGCAAGGCAGACTAAGGGAATGGGCTTAGATCTGAGTGAGACCTGGGTTGGCAAATGAGATCTTGGCCACACCTTTTGTTCTCTCTTGAGAACAAAATGCTTGAACTTCCTAATGTGCAAAATGAGGACAGGTGGCCTACTAAATAGCCTTCCATTCTATACTTTAACAGTAATGGCAGGTGGCCAGGGGTGGTTCTGAGTGTAGGAGTGGACATGATTATCTCTGTGCAGTAAGAAACCTCACAACATTATTAAAGGTAGATGAAAGGAGGGAGAGGCTGAAGACAGAACATTTAAGGAATGCTTGCATGGTTCCAGACCATGTTTTCAATTATTATTGCCTCTGATTTTTTCCATCAGAGCTGCTTGTCTCTGAACCAGTATCCTTCTGACCACAAATCTTTGCTTTTTATTTTTTATTTTTTTGATTTTTGTATTTTAGAGACAGATTCTTGCTCTGTCCCCCAGGTTGGAGTGCAGTGGCATAATCATAGGTCACTGTAACCTCAAACTTCTTGGCTCAAGAAATGCCCCTGCCTCAGCTGGGAGTACAGGTGCACACCATCGTGCCTGGCTCCTTGCTTTTAAATTCCCATCAGTTGTGGGTTGAACTCTGTACTTTCCCCTCCCATCCTCAAAGATATGTTGCATTTCTAACCCTCAGTATCTCAGAATGTGACTATTTTGGACACAGAGTCTTTACGGTGATAACCAAGTTAAAATGAGATCAAGAGGGTGGGCCCTGATTCAATGTGACTGGTATCCCTGCAAAAGGAGGAAATCTGGATACAGAGACAGACAAGCATGTAGGAAGAACACCATTTCATGATGAAGGTAGAGATGATGATGCTTCTATAAACCAAGGAATGCCAAAGCTTGCTGGCAAACCACCAGAAGCTAGAAAGGAGACATGAAACAGATCCTGTCTCAGCCCTCGGCAGAAAAAACCAACCCTATTGACTCCTTGATTTCAGAGTTGGAGCCTCCAGAACTGTGTGACAATACATCTCTGTTGTTCAAACACTCAGTTTTGCTGCTTTGCTATGGCAGCCCTCACAGACACATATACTGCCTTTATGATCTTCTAGCTTCAGACCTGTGGCTTGCTGTGACCAGCAGCATTTATTAATTTTCTGATCCCAACTTGGTTTCTTTTTAATCTCCTCGAAAGGCATTAGTTTTTGTATTGTGAAACTTAGACTCTGCTTTCTACCTGGCTCTTTCCTGAGACTATCCCTATATTTTGTGTGTAGCTCTCCACTTAGTCTCTGCTGTGTGTGATGTGGGGAGAAGAAGGTGGGACTCCTACAGGTGGGACAGCCAGACCAGCCTCTGTGATTTTGTGTTCACTCTATGCTGCTGCCTATGGTCTCTCAGAAGCTAAACCCCCTACCATGGTTTTAACATCTCCGTAACATTTAAAGATGAACTAGATAAAAAGGCTAGAGATTTGAAGCCTCTTTGATGATTTATTTAGATTCATTGGTCTATCCCAAATGCATCTACTCCAAAGTTTGGTTCCTCTTCGGGCACTCATGGACATAAAGATGGCAATAATAGACACTGGGGCCACTAACGTGGGGAGGAAGGGAGGTGGGCAAGGGTTGAAAAACTAACTATTGGGTACTATGCTCACTACCTGGGTGATGGGATCAATCATACCGCAAACCTCAGCATCATGCAATATACCCAGGCAACAAATCTACACATGCACTCCCTGAATCTAAAATAAAAGTTGAAATTATTAAAAAACCCCCCAAAAGTATCGTTCTAAAGTTGGGGGTTGAGTTATAATCAAGTGAAACACAATTTAAATAATGTGACAACTTTGAACAATATTAAATTCTCAAATGGTCTGAAATACACACAAAAATATAAGAGCCCAAAGGGACTATATGATCTGTTCATAAAGGCAGTTTCTTATGGTTAAATTCCCTTGTGGTATACCAATATACACTTTCTGATTAAACTTCTTCTTTAATATGGCACTGGAATTTTATCATGAGTGTGAAATATATTGCTTTGATCCTTTCTGGCCAATCTTGTTTTACTAAATGAAGTCAAAGGTGGCACCCTTTGCTATCAATCAACAGACATTCCTTGACCTTACGCTGGTCCCACAAGCTTGATGCTGGAAATATAAACACGGCCTCTGTCCTGTGTGAGACTTCCACGTGGTTAAAAAGACAAGGCACTCAGATCCAAGCACTTAGAGAACAATTAAATGTGAATGGTGTTGAACTGGCTTTGAGGCAGTCAGTTGGATTTCACAGTTACTAGGAAACGTTTCCTCCATAACATGGAACTTGAGTTTGTTGCTGATAAGGTCAAGAAATCCTCCTACTCTGCATTTTCTTTTCTATCTGCCTATATTATTGGTTGCTTGATTACAAATCGGACTCCAAATAGGATACAAAAAACAGCCCAAGGCAGGAGCTGGTGAAAGAGGCTGTCACCTTTAATGCTCTGGTAGAAATTTTGTTCATCTCAAATTGAGCCAGATACAGCCAAGAAATCATTACAATAAATTTCCTTTTAGTCCAGCTTGTCCCTTCAGATTCCATTTCCTATACTTTATTTACCAAAAGATCCACAATTTTCTATGATACATATGATACAAATGCAATTTAAAGGAGGCCACTTGGAGTTCCTTTTCCATTTTCCCGGTAGAGGAGATGAGAGACAAGTTCCCAGCTTGGAATTTGTACAGATGTGTTTCCAATAAAGTGCAAGCGGACCTTGTGTCTCCATTGTTCCCTTCCCATTAGCCAGGAGGCAGTGCAGATGAAGTGTGAGCTCACATGCAGGGTAATAAAGCCATCATTTGCTTCTCTTCTCCTCACATGGAAAGGGCCTTCATGTTGTTTTCTTCACAAAAGTGCAGATTTAATTTGAATTTGGGGAAAAGAGGAAGGAAAAACAACTTTCCAAAACATGAGACAACAGTTCTCCTTAATAGAAACCACATTTTCCCTCTAAATTATGGTACCAAAGAGTCCCTGTGCACAGGTTGGGAGGTAATAAAGGTGGACTTTAGGAGGGCTTGAGGGACTGTGGTTGATATTTTGGCCCATCTGGGCTCATATCTCTTGGGTTTCCTGAGATTCATGAAACATTGTGGGGCCACAGTGAAATGTGAGAAACCCTTCAGAAGAGTGACCGTAGAAATAAAGAGCAATGGATATTTATGTGTTTAGATCAGAGGTCAGAACATTGTTAGTTCTGAAGGCCATTAGTGAGTTAAATAAGGTCTATAGGGACTGTAGGTTCCGATGGTGGGACTAAAGTATAGGTGTGGGGGAAAGAGTAAAGTAGGTAGATTGAAGATAGGAGAAGGGAAGAGAAGAAAGAGGAATGTGGGGAAAGAAAAACGTCCATGAAGGATTAAACTAGTAGTTGCAACCAGCAGTAACTTCTAGCTCTGCTTTTGGTTGAATTTTTTTCCTTGGTTTAAGCAGGATTCTCATAATTTTCTATATGAAAGGTACTCCATTCCCTCTGCTGGCCCCCTGTTCCTGTTATGGGGTCATATCTGCTAGGTTCTATTGGCCATCCCTCCACTGGAGGGGGAAATGGTTTCTGCCTTTCCAGCAATACCTGGTTACTCAGAATCTTGTTTGGATATATTTGGAACATGTTGAATATTCAATTAAATTTCCTCCAAAGAGAAAACAAAGATTTGGAATGAGATTGTTTGAATAGCATTGGGAAAAAACTATGGCTTTAAACAAAGATTTTGTTTTCTATAGTGTATGGATTTCCTCCAACAAGCAACAATTTGGAGATAGGTTTTATTTTTGTTGTGGCTGTTGTTCTTGTTTATTTCAATTTTTTTTTTTGTTTTTGTAACTCCAAGATTGCATCCTTCAACTATCCATCCTTCCTTTCTTCCATCCATCCATCCCCCCACCATCAAACATTAGTAGGGAGTCTTCTTTGTGCCAGGATCATAGCTAGGCACTGTGGATTGAGCGAGTGAATAGAGAGATGAATGAGAAATGATTCCTGCCCTTGGGGAGTTCACAGTCCAGTGGGAAAGAGAGAGAGAGAGATGTGAACATTAATTACAACAATGTGATGAATGCTCTAATAAAGTTCAGAGCAGGGTGCTCAGCTGCCCACAGAGCTGTGCAGCAGCATTCATCTATTTTACCTTGGCCTTCTAAAGGTCTTTGCTTCCTCCAAGAGTAAACTATGATTACCAAATCTCAAGGGTGCTGGATTATATTTAGCTTTAAAATAAGTCTTGCAGGTTGCAGCTACGACTGATTCAAAGACAGTGGAGGGGGAGATGACTGTGGGATTTATTTCCAGAGCTCATGGATTTCTGAATTTATGTATCCTCAGTTCTTTTTCCTCCCTGGGGCATCAATATGTTCTGTAATATGGCAATACTCCATTCCTGCTCCAGCCTGTCTCCAACATGCTGTTTAACTTGATTCTTTGGGAGACCTGTCCTTATCCAAAGAGTTTTGCTAGAAACAGAAATGGGGTAGCATATGATTGAGTCTCATATCCTTCATTCCAATGAAGACCAATCAAACAACAGCAATTGAGGGCTTAGATCAGGTTGAACAGATCTTTGCAATTCTCCAACTCCTTCTTAGTCATGATTCATCCAAAAACTATGGGCTCTCTAAAGCCAGGCTGCAGCCAGGAGAAAGGGCAGTGACAATGTGAACACGTAAGTTCCTGGAGAAATGCTTTCGGGAAGAAAACAAATATAGTCAAATATCCAAGTGGTTTTTATTGCTACCAGGAACAATAATAGAGAAATATGAACTCAGGAAACCTTATGTTCTTGCTGAGGTTTGAATATTCCCATGTTGGTGGCAGAGATCCTTTGTTATGGTAAAAAAAGATGCTCTTATTGATTACATTGAGAAACTTTTTTTTTTTTTTTTAAATGGTGTTTGCTTCTGAGACCTCCAGCCAAAAGAGAGGGAACATTCTAGATTCAAGCCTCATCTTGAATGCATGGTCTTGGAAGACAATGGAAAACTTCAGCATAAAGAAAACATTTTCTCCAGTCATTTATGCTCCCCTGAAATTAAATTTAAGTGAGTCTGTGTTATTGAAAAGTTGAGCTGCTTGGCAGACATTTCTGTGAATGATGTAGCCGAAACATATTACTGAGCCCTTCATTGACCCTGAAAATGTGATTTTTAACAGTTAAGGCAGGACAAAATTATCAGAGCTAGTTTAAAGGGAGGAAGATGGAAGAGATATTTTTGAGGTCTCAGAACCTAAATGTAAAGGCAAAGCAGACAGAATAGAAAAAAGCATGGCAATTGTTTCATAAACTGTCCTATTTGGGGTATTAAGGGCCTGGCTTTTGAGTAATCAGGGCTAAAATGTTCAAGTTTTGGCAGGGAAGGGAGTAGACACATTAGACATGTAAATCACATCCAGCCATCCAGATGACTGGAGTGGCTAGGACAAAGTGGCACTTACCAAGATGCTCCTCACTTCATCATCTAATTCCTGGACCAGAGTCCACAGGCTGTACCAACAGCCCGATTCAGAGTAGGGGCATAGGAATTGGGGTATCATACAGTCAACAGTGTCTGTGTAAAACTTTGAGATCTTCTGCAGGAAGATACCACGGCAGTATAAAATCTCTTACCCCACACTTAGGTGGCCCATTTACCTCCTCACTAGAACACTGGTCACTAATGAGTCTGCCACCCTTCCTTATCTGCTCTCCCTACCCTCAGTCGCAGCCTGTGATGGTCCCTCTCTCTCTCTCTTTTTTTTTTTTTTTCAAGAAGAGATGGAATCTTGCTATGTTGTCCAGGCTGACTTTGAACTTTTAGGCTCAAGAAATCCTCCCACCTTGGTCTCTATTCCAAGATGGCTGAATAGGAGCAGCTCCGGTCTGCAGCTCCCAGCTTGACTTTCTTTTTTTTTCAAAAAAGAGATGGGGTCTTGCTATGTTATCCAGGTTAGCCTTGAACTTTTAGGCTCAAGAAATCCTCCCTCCTCAGGCTCCATTCCAAGACAGCTGAATAGGAACAGCTCTGGTCTGCAGCTCCCAGCATGATCGACACAGAAGATGGGTGCATTTCCAACTGAGGTACCTGGCTAATCTCACTGGGACTGGTTGGACGGTGGGTGCAGCCCACAGAGGGCAAGCCGAAGCAGGGAGGGGCATCACCTCACCAGGGAAGTGCAAGGGGTCAGGGGATTTCCCTTTCCTAGCCAAGGGAAGCTGTGACAAACTGTACCTGGAAAAATGGAGCAGTCTTGCCTAAATACTGCAGTTTTCCAACGTTCTTAGCAAATGATACACCAGGAGATTATATCCTGCGCCTGGCTCGGCAGGTCCCATGCCCACCAAGCTTTGCTCACTGCTAGTGCAGCAGTCTGAGATCTACCTACAAGGCAGCAGCCTGGCAGGGGGAGGGGAGTCCACCGTTGCTGAGGCTTGAGCAGGTAAACAAAGCGGCTGGGGAAGCTCGAACTGGGCGGAGCCCACTGCAGCTCACCAAGGCCTGCTGCCTCTGTAGACTCCACCTCTGGGGACAGGACATAGCTGAACAAAAGGCAACAGAAACTTCTGCAGACTTAAATGTCCCTGTCTGACAGCTCTGAAGAGAGCAGTAGTTCTTCCGGCATGGTGTTTGAGCTCTGAGAACAGACATACTGCCTCCTCAAGTGGGTCCCTGACCCCCGTGTAGCCTAACTGGGAGACACCTCCCAGTAGGGGCCAACTGATACCTCATACAGGCAGGTGACCCTCTGGGACAAAGCTTCCAGCAGAAGGATCAGGCAGCAATATTTGCTGTTCTGCAGCCTCTGCTGGTGATACCCAGGAAACAGGGTCTGGAGTGGACATGCAGCAAACTCCAACAGACCTGCAGCTGAGGGACCTGACTGTTAGAAGGAAAACTAACAAACAGAAAGAAATAGCATCACCACCAACAAAAGGACATCCACACCAAAACCCCATCTGTAGGTCACCAACATCAAAGACCAAAGGTAGATAAAACCACAAAGATGGGGAGAAACCAGAGCAGGAAACCTGAAAATTCTGAAAACCTGAGTGCCTCTTCTCCTCCAAAGGATTACAGCCTTTTGCCAGCAAGGGAACAAAGCTGGATGGAGAATCACTTTGAAGAGCTGAAAGAAGTAGGTTTCAGAAGATCAGTAATAGCAAACTTCTCTGAGCTAAAGGAGGATGTTCGAAACCATTGCAAGGAAGCTAAAAACCTTGAAAAAAGATTAGACGAATGGCTAATTAGAATAGCGTAGAGAAGACCTTAAGTGACCTGATGGAGCCGAAAACCATGGCACGAGAACTATGTGACACATACACAAGGTTCAATAGCCAATTTGATCAAGTGGAAGAAAGGGTATCAGTGACTGAAGATCGAATTAATGAAATAAGCAAGAAGTTTAGAGAAAAAAGAGTAAAAAGAAATAAACAAAGCCTCCAAGCAGTACGGGACCATGTGAAAAGACCAAATCTATGTCTGATTGGTGTACCTGAAAGTCATGGGGAGAATGGAACCAAGTTGGAAAACACTTTTCAGCATATTATCTGGGAGAACTTCCCCAACCTAGCAAGGCGGGCCAACATTCAAATTCAGGAAGTACAGAGAACACCACAAAGATACTCCTTGAGAAGAGCAACTCCAAGACACATAATTGTCAGATTCACCAAGGTTGAAATGAAGGAAAAAATGTTAAGGGAAGCCAGAGAGAAAGGTCGGGTTACCCACAAAGGGAAGTCCCTCAGACTAACAGCAGATCTCTAGGCAGAAATTCTACAAGCCAGAAGAGAGTGAGGGCCAATATTCAACATTCTTAAAGAAAAGAATTTTCAACCCAGAATTTCATATCCAGCCAAACTAAGCTTCATAAGTGAAGGAGAAATAAAATTCTTTACAGACGAGCAAATGCTGAGAGATTTGGTCACCACCAGGCCTGCTTTACAAGAGCTCCTAAAGGAAGCACTACACATGGAAAGGAACAACCGGTACCAGCCACTGCAAAAACATGCCAAATTGTAAATAAAATTGATTCTAGGAAGAAACTGCATCAACTGATGGGCAAAATAACCAGCTAACATCGTAATGACAGGAACAAATTCACACATAACAATATTATCCTTAAATGTAAATGGGCTAAATGCTCCAATTAAAAGACACAGACTGGCAAATTGTATAAAGAATCAAGACCCATCAGTGTACTGTATTCAAGAGACCCATCTCACCTGCAGAGACACACATAGGCTCAAAATAAAGTGATGGAGGAAGATCTACCAAGCAAATGGAAAGCAAAAAAAAAAGCAGGGGTTACAATCCTCATCTCTGATAAAACAGACTTTAAACCAGCAAAGATCAAAAGAGACAAAGGTCATTACATAATGGTAAAGAGATCAATTTAACAAGAAGAGCTAACTATCCTAAATATATATGCACCTAATACAAATACAGGAGCACCCAGATTCATAAAGCAAGTCCTTAGAGACCTACAAAGAGACTTAGACTCCCAAACAATAATAATGGGAGACATTAATACCCCACTGTCAATATTAGATCAACAAGACAGAAGGTTAACAAGGATATCTAGGCCTTGAACTCAGCTCTGCACCAAGCAGACCTAATAGACATCTACAGAGCTCTACACCCCAAATCAACAGAATATACATTCTTCTTAGTACCACATTGCACTTATTCCAAAATCAACCACACAGTTAGAAGTAAAGCACTCCTCAGCAAATGCAAAAGAACAGAAATCGCAACACACTGACTCTCAGACCACAGTGAAATCAAATTATAACTCAGGATTAAGAAATTCAGTCAAAACTGCACAACATGGAAACTGAACAACCCGCTCTTGAATGATTACGGGGTAAATAACGAAATGAAGTCAGAAATAAAGACGTTCTTTGAAACCAGGAGAACAAAGAAACAACGTACCAGAATCTCTGGGACATATTTAAAGCAGTGTGTAGAGGGAAATTTAGCACTAAATGCCCACAAGAGAAAGCAGGAAAGATCTAAAATCAACACCCTAACGTCACAATTAAAAGAACTAGAGAAGCAAGAGCAAAAAATTCAAAAACTAGTAGAAGGCAAGAAATAGCTAAGATCAGAGCAGAACTGAAGGAGATAGAGACAAAAAACCCTTAAAAAAATAATTGAATCCAGGAGTTGTTTTTTGGAAAAGATCAACAAAATTGATAGACCACTAGAAAGACTAATAAGAAAAGAGAGAAGAATCAAATAGATGCAATAAAAAATGATAAAGGGGATATCACCACCGATCCCACAGAAATTCAAATTACCATCAGAGAATACTATAAACACCTTTATGAATAAACTAGAAAATCTAGAAGAAATGGATAAATTCCTGGACACATACACCCTCCCAAAACTAAACCAGGAAGAAGTTGAGTAGTTCTCTGAGTAGACCAATAACAGGCTCTGAAATTGAGGCAATAATTAATAGCCTACCAACCAAAAAAAAGTCCAGGGCCAGACGGATTCACAGCCAACTTCTATGAGAGCTACAAAGAGGAGCTGGTACCATTTCTTCTGAAACTGTTCCCATCAATAGAGAAAGAGGGAATCCTCCCTAACTCATTTAATGAGACCAGCATCTCCTGATACTAAAGCCTGGCAGAGACACAACAAAAAAAGAGAATTTTAGACCAATATCCCTGATGAACATTGATGTGAAAATCCTCAATAAAGTACTGGCAAACTGAATTCAGCAGCACATCCAAAAGCTTATTCACCATGATCAAGTCAGCTTCATCCCTGGGATGCAAGGCTGGTTCAACATACACAAATCAATAAACGTAATCCATCATATAAATAGAACCAATGACGAAAACCACATGATTATCTCAATAGATGCAGAAAAGGCCTTCAACAAAATTCAACAACCCTTCATGCTAAAAACTCTCAAACTAGGCATTGATGGAACGTATCTCAAAATAAGAGCTATTTATGACAAACCCACAGCCAATATCATACTGAATGAGCAAAAATTGGAAGCATTCCCTTTGAAAACTGGCACAAGATAGGGATACCCCTCTCTCACCACTCTTATTCAATATAGTGTTGGAAGTTCTGGCCAGGGCAATCAGGCAAGAGAAGGAAATAAAGGATATTCAATTAGGAAAAGAGGAAGTCAAATTGTCCCTGTTTGCAGATGACATGATTGTATTTTTAGAAAACCCCATTGTCTCAAGCCCCGAATCTCCTTAAGCTGTTAAGCAACTTCAGCAAAGTCTCAGGATACAAAATCAATGTGCAAAAATCACAAGCATTCATATACACCAATAACAGACAAACAGACAGCCAGATCATGAGTGAACTCCCATTCACAATTGCTACAAAGAGAATAAAATACCTAGTAATCTACCTTACAAGGGATGTGAAAGACCTCTTCAAGGAGAACTACAAATCATTGCTCAACAAAGTAAAAGAGGACACAAACAAATGGAAGAACATTCATGCTCATGGATAGGAGAATCAATATCGTGAAAATGGCCATACTGCCCAAGGTAATTTATGGATTCAATGCCATCCCCATCAAGCTACCAATGACTTTCTTCACAGAACTGGAAAAAAACTACTTTAAAGTTCATGTGGAACCAAAAAGGAGCCCACACTGCCAAGACAATCCTAAGCAAAAAGAACAAACCTGGAGGCATCACGCTACCTGACTTCAAACTACACTACAAGGCTACAGTAACCCAAACAGCATGGTACTGGTACCAAAATAGAGATATAGACCAATGGAACAGAACAGAGGCCTCAGAAATAACACCACACATCTACAACCATCTGATCTTTGACAAACCTGATGAAAACAAGAAATGGGGAAAGGGTTCTCTATTCAATAAATGGTGCTGGGAAAACTGGCTAGGCATATGTAGAAAGCTGAAACTGGATCCCTTCCTTACACCTTATTTGAAATTAAATCAAGATGGATTAAAGACTTAAATGTTAGACCTAAAACCATAAAAACCCTGGAAGAAAACCTAGGCAATACCATTCAGGACATAGGCATGGGCAAAGATGTCATGACTAAAACACCAAAAGCAAGGGCAACAAAAGCCAAAATTGACAAATGGGATCTAATTAAACTAAAGAGCTTCTGCACAGCAAAAGAAACTACCATCAGAGTGAGCAGGCAACCTACAGAAAGGGAGAAAATTTTTGCAACCTACTCATCTGACAAAGGGCTAATATCCATAATCTACAAAGAACTTAAACAAATTTACAAGAAAAAACAAACCCCATCAAAAGTGGGCAAAGAATATGAACAGACACTCTTCAAAAGAAGACATTTATGCAGCCAACAGACACATGAAAAAATGCTCATCATCACTGGCTATCAGAGAAATGCAAATAAAAACCACAATGAGATACCATCTTACATCAGTTAGAATGGTGATCATCAAAAAGTCAGGAAACAACAGGTGCTGGAGAGGCTGTGGAGAAATAGGAATCCTTTTACACTGTTGGTGGGAGTGTAAAGTAGTTCAACCAATGTGGAAGACAGTGTGGCGATTCCTCAAGGATCTAGAGCTAGAAATACCATTTGACCCAGCTATCCCATTACTGCGTATGTACCCAAAGGATTATAAATAATGCTACCCTAAAGACATATGCACACATGTTTATTGTGACACTATTCACAATAGCAAAGACTTGGAACCAACCCAAATGTCCATCAATGATAGACTGGATTAAGAAAATGTGGCACATATACACCATGGAATACTATGCAACCATAAAAAAGGATGAGTTCATGTCCTTTGCAGGGACACAGATGAAGCTGGAAACCATCATTCTGAGCAAACTATCGCAAGGACAGAAAACCAGACACCACATGTTCTCACTCATAGGTAGGAATTGAACAATGAGAACACCTGGACACATGGCAGGGAATATCGCACACTTGGGCCTGTCATGGGGTGGAGTCTGGGGGAGGGATAGCTTTAGGAGAAATACCTAATGTAAATGACGAGTTAATGGGTGCAGCAAACCAACATAGTACATGTATACTATGTAACAAACCTGTATGTTGTGCACATGTACCCTAGAACTTAAAGTATAATAATAATAATAAAAGAAATCCTCCCACCTCAACTTCCTAAGTAGTTGGGACTACAGGCATGTTCTACCATACTCAGCTCATATTTTCCTTCAATGGCACATGCCACATGCCTGTTACAGCAACTTGAGGAACTCATACTGACTGCATGTGAAAATGTTCATCCCCTCCTGACCCACTCCATCCGGAATCTAAGCCAGTTGTTTCTTCCTGCTTAAGCTATACACATGGCTCTGTGCCATCGCTCATGCTGTTCTTTCTGCCTATAGTGCCTTTCTTCCATTTATCCATCTAGCAAGTATCACATCATGTCCCTCTCTGAATCACAAGTGTGTATCAGAATGTTTGCTGCATCACTGGCGTTCAAGTGTGAGACCAATGAATATTTGTTTGTATTATTTGCCATGGAGAAACTATGGACCAGGAAAATACTAAATAATACTCAGTATAAATAGAAGAATTCACTTTTAGACTTTGGAAGAGAAGTAGCATTTGGGAAGGTAGGCAGGAAGAAGTTGTAAGTGGGGGAAACTATAGAATCAAACGTATAGAGTTGGAGATGAGCATGGGTTTTGGGTAAAGGAGAAATGTGACTAGTTAGATTGTAGGTGTCATTGAAAGAAGTGATAGAAAATAGAGTTTGGAGGGCCCATATTACTGAGTCCTTTGAGAAGTTTGAAAGAGATGAAATAGGTAATGGGTAGACACTGAAGGTTCTTAAGCGATAAATAACCCAATACAAATGATGAATCAGGGAGGCACTGCCTAAGGTAGAGAGGGAGCTATCGGCAGCTGTACCAGTGGAGGCTGTAGCAGGGTATAAAGTGATGAGGTTGGGCTATTGTGGATCAGTGGGAATGGGGTGGTGGCATGGCAGAGGCTTCATCCTGGAGGCATCTGAAAGGAAGAAATGCCAGGTGTGGTTATATATGACTACACGAGAACAAAGTTTCTTTTTATTGACTGACTTGGCATTAAGAACAACTGAAAGTTTTGAGGCAGTATGTTATGAATAAATATACTTCAACCTCAAAGGCTCTCTTAAATGGTCCGCTAGTAAGCCCTAAGTTGTGAGGAGAGACAGCTTTTCAGTGATAGATGATTCTGGAGAAACTCATCTCAGCAGTTTGGGCACAAACCTTTTCTCTAGCACAGAAAATGTTAGAAGCTTCGCTGCTGATTCTAGATTACAAATGCTGCAAAATTTCCCCACTGAATTATATATCTATCAGTCAACAGTGTGATTTCTCATACCTTCTCTAACACTGCATGTTGTCAAATAAATACTTAAATCTTTTTACTAATGATGGCTAGAAAATGGTATCCCATTTTAATCTCTGAGTGAATTTGCATTTCTCTAATGAGTGATATTGAGCATCATTTATATATAGATTAGCCGTTTGTAGCCTGTTGTTGCTCTCTGTGTATTTTTACAATAGGATCCTTTGCCCTTTGTATTCACTTTAAAGGCTCTTTGTTTATCAACAGAATTAGGGTTTGTTTATAAAAGCTGATTTTAAAAACTTTTTATTCCAATACTTTTCAGTATACAGGTGGTTTTTGGTTACATGGACAAGTTCTTTAGTGGTGGTTTCTGAGATTTTAGTTCACCCGTCACCCAAGCAGTATACACTTTACCCAGTGTGTAGTCTTTCATCCCTTAACCTCCCCAACCTTCCCTGTGCCCTGAGTCCCCAAAGTCTATTATATCATTCTTATTCCCCTATATTCTCATAGCTTAGCTGCCACTTAAAATAAGTGAGAACATAAAATCTTTGGTTATTCATTCCTGAGTTACTTCACTGAGAATAACGGCCTCCAGCTCCATCCAAGTTGTTGCAAGATACACTATTTTATTCTCTTTTATGGCTGAGTAGTATTCCATGGTGTATTCAGACAACATTTTCTTTATCCACTTGTTGGTTGATGGGCACTTAGGTTGGTTCCATATCTTTGCAATTATGAATTATAAATAATCATAGATTTAAAAATGTATATGGATTATCAAACTCTCCAACCTGTTAGCATTCTGAGTATTTGGAAACCTTCAAAATACACCCTTCTTAATCTCAAACCAGTTTTTTTTTTTTAAGTTATTTAAGCCTACAGTGCTAAATTAGAAAAAGTAAAAGTACCAAACTCGATCCTGATGTTTTCAATTTTATCTGCCTTTCTGTAACCTCACATATCTAACCTGCACAGAAACATGAAGTTAGGGGGTGTTTGAACATAGTTTTCAGCCTTTCCCTTAGGATCTCGAAGACCATGCCCAGAATGGGATGGAAGAGGAGAGTGGAGTGATCAGATCACTGACAGGTGCTCCCGTCTTGGTCCTTACACTCCATTGCTTTATGGTTGGCAACCCCAATCAACCATTATCCTTGTTACAGGCTGAATTGTGTCCTCCTTACCCCCACCTCCCCCATCTATATGTTAAAGTGACCCCCAGTCACCCAAAGTGTGACTGTATTTGGAGATAACACCTTTAAAGACGTAATAGGTAAAATGAGGTCATTAGGGTGGGCTCTAATCCCCTGTATTCGGTGTCCTTATAAGAAGAGAGCTTAGGACACAGGCACATGAAGAGGGAAGACAATGTGAAGGCACTGGGAGAAGATGGCCACCTACAAGCCATGGAGGGAAGCCTTAGAATGAAACCAACTTGGCCCACACCTTGATCTTGGACTTCCAGCCTCCTGGATTGTGAGAAAATAAACTTCTGTTATTTAGGCCATCCCATTTGTAGTGCTTTGTTATGGGAATGTTACCAGAGTAATACAGTGTCCTGTGGAAATTACTATAACCCTCACCAATTGGCTTGGAGATCAAGTTCTAACCTAGAAAACCATGGATTAAAAAACAACGGCCTTGAGCTACAAGGGGGTCATACCCTACTCATCGCATCTCTAGCAACTTATAAATGAAGAAGGTATAAATTAAGACAGCCTAATTCCAAGGCATAAATTTGGGGTTTATACTTTTCCTAATTTTAGAGTTCACGAAAGCGTTAGCATTCATAGTCATAGTCATAGCCCGTTTAGATGGACACGTTCTCCTTTGGGACCGTAGGACTCAGATGCCACATCTGGAACTTTCCCTTGGATAGAGATGTGATAGCACATCCCTCTATGACAAACAGGTCAGTCTGGTGGAAAAGAGCCTAGAATGGGAGTCAGAAGACCCAGGCCCTAGTCTTGATTCTGTCACAAACTTCCAGAGTGGCCTTAGGCTACCAGACATGCCTGTTTGGACTAAGAATCCTTATACGGTCTTCATGATTGATTTCAAACTCAGTTCCATGGAATGGTTTTCAGACTCAATTCCATGGAAACTTAGGGGGCTCTATGGAGGAGTTTTAGGAGTTCTGGAAACTTTTAATTTGATTTTTCTCTGGCAAAATATATCTTTCCTATTGAAAACACTGTAAAAAAATAACATACATTCAGATGTATTTTATTTCACATTTTAACATGTCTAAGAACATCGATGTGTTAAAATGTGCTGCTAGGTTCATTTGGAATGAACATCAGAATAAAACTGCCATCCGGGTACACACATTTGATGAGGAATACTGATATTCTGCACTAGTCTGTCTCTCAAATTCTAGCATGACTGATGCATGTCTCCACTGATACAAAGTTGCGCAAGTGAGTTTGTGACCATAGTATATTTGTATGGGCTCAGTTAAGTGTCGGATCAAGCTTTTTTTTTTTTTTTTTTTTGCATATGCTCTTCTCATTTCATAAGACTTGTTTGTACCACCACAACGGACTCTCTTGCATCTTGAAAACATCACACAAGAGATGGAATGAATGATCCATTCTGACTTTATGATCAGAAATGCAAGAATTTATTAGGTGTTACCAACAATTCAACTTTGAAACAGATATTTCCTACTACTTTTCTTGCAAGCTTCTGGGTAAATTTAGTGGAACAGAAATCCAAGTTGTAAGGCAAGTTGTTTTAAAACAAAACAGAACTGTTGCCATTTGCAACTACTCAGCTAGATGAATGGGTATTTTCTAAGTATTGTGCTACTAAGTGAAAATAACATAATACATCGGATGCTGAGGATAATATGTTTGTAATTATTCAAAGTTTTTACATTCATCAAATCAGTCTTAGAGTCATCAGTGATATACTTTATATTATATATAGCATATTTGAACTCATAAAGTAAATAGATACTAGTAAAGTTCTGCTTTTATTTGTTTTAAATATTAGGATTCCACACAAGATTTCATTTTTGTCAAGGATAACTTTGTTTAAAAAGCAGAAAAAAACACCAGGTTTGATGACCTTCAAGATTCCTTGTAGCTAGAACACCCTGGAATCTTCCAAGGTGGGTGTGAGCAAGGTGCAGGAAAGAGTGAGTTGGGAAAGTGAAGGGTAGCTGATCTGACCACCAGCATCTGCATTCAGCTCAGGACCTTTCCTTTCCCCTTTTAACTGAGAGGACTAAGTGTCTAGGGTCACACACATACCCGATATAGAACATCACATGCGGTCAAGATTTCAGCTATTCAAATGAATGGTCCCAGGAAAATGCCATGGTTATCAAACAATGCTGCAAAGGTTTTTAAAAATATGCTGGGTGTGATGGCTCAAGCTTGTAATCTCAGCTCTTTGGAGGGCCAAGGCAGGAGAATTGTTTGAGGCCAGGAGTTCGAGACCAGCCTGGGAAACATAGTGAGATCTCATCTGCAAAAAGAAATTACGAAAATAAAAAACTTAGCCAGGTATGGTGGTGAGTGCCTGTAGTCCCAGCTACTTGAGAGGCTGAGGTGGGAGGATCACTTAAGGCCATGAGTTTGAGATTGCAGTGAGCTATGATCACACCACTGTACTCCAACCTGAGTGACTGAGTGAAACCCTGTCTCTTATGAATGAATGAATAAATAAATAAATACATACATACATACCTAAAACTTTTATAGAGCATAGTATAATTATTTTAAAATGTGCTAAAATTCAATTAAAATGTATTACATTTCCCTGTACACTTTTCTCTGGAACGAATCTCTTCTGGAGCCAGTATCTGATAGAATGTATGGGAGGATGCGGCCTGGGACTGGACTGCAGTGGGTGGGTATGCCAGACATGGGGAGCGGTACTGCCATCTTCTGGCTGGCATTGGGGCTGTGCACAGTTGGAAACAGGGGCCCTGATTTGTTTCAGCTGCCACCTTTAGAAGCCACCCTCATCATAGCTTATATTCCCAAAGCCCTCCTTGGATGTGGGGCACTGTGGGCTGGCCGTGATCACTGGTTCTGAAGGCAGACAGCACCAATCAGGCTTGTAGAGCATGAAAAGATAGAACAGAGAGGAGCTGCCTGGCTATCGGCCCTGACTTATCCCAATGGCTCCTCCCTTTAGGATAAGAAGGAAGGGTTGGATCTGGAATGCTGGAGGGAGGTAGCACCCAGTGTTTTCCCTGGGACTGTATTCACCCACTGATTTCAGGCTTGAGTGTTTTGACTGGAGGACTAGTGGGGAAGAGGTGACACTCTTTTGATCCTGACCTTACTTTTTGTATCAGTTAGGATAAGTGTTCAACTACATATGTAACAGAGGCCCCAGACAAAAGTGACTTAAGTGAGATCGACTTTATTTTTCCTTCCTATAATAGCCAGGAAGTAGGAGGCCCAGGGCTGGCATGCAGCTCTGTTCAACAAGGTTGTCTAAAGACCTAGCTACTTCTGCTTTGTTTTGCTTTATCTTTAGTGTGTTTCCCTTATAAGAATAAATGGTCCAAAGTAGCTCCTCCATATCCATGACCCAGATAAGAGGATGGAGGAAAGAGGAGAGAGGGCTGTTACCATCTAAGAACACAGCCTAGAATTTGATTACATGACTTCTGCTCATATTCCCCTGTCCAGAACTTGGTTAGATGGTAATGCATAGCTGCAGAGGAGACTGGGAATATACCAAGATACAAATAGTGGATTCTATTATTTTGAAAAAGAATGGAAGAATGGAATAGAGATACAACTAGCTGACTCTTCAAGGGTATTTAATGAATCATAGAACACTATGCTCATCTCACACCAGTTAGAATGGCCATCATTAAAAAATCAGGAAACAACAAGTGTTGGAGAGGATGTGGAGAAATAGGAACACTTTTACACTG
>NW_012115599.1:6206299-6279258 GCF_000951035.1 Colobus angolensis palliatus
AAAAAAAAAAAAAAAAAAAAAGAACACTATGCTATTATTTGGAGGTCTGCAAACCTGGAATCCACCACAAAGGTAGGTGGCCAAGATTGGCAGGCCTAGGGTAATGAGAGGGAAGCCTGAGAGCCCCTGATCTCATGGCTGGCACATTACTGCTGTCCTCATCAGCATTTACTTTTCTCAGATATGGATAATTCCAATTTCCACTGGCCTCTGCAACTCCTTGAGGATATAAAGTTGAGAAGGCCTGGTCTAGATGCTCAAAGAATCCCAATGTGTAAGCCAGGGTATTTCAAACCATGCCCTAAGTGCCATAGACTTCTGGGCATAGGTAGAAGAAATGGAAAACAAGGGCTGTTTAACCTAAATTCCATTCTTCACTTGGCTACTTAAGAAAGGTAGCTCACTCTTACGTATTTTTATTTCTTTGTCTATGTAAGATTTGTGGCTAAAAATATAGTTTTTACACTTCTGGGCCATGAGAATTGAAACACCCATAACTCAGAAAATAGATGCTAAATGACATATTAAACACTAATGCCGTAATATCATATGCCTAGATGACTTACTAAACACTAATGCCATAGTATCATATGTCATATGCCTATGCGATGGGTCATGATCTTGACCATGTTATTGCTAGGAAACAATTTAAACTGAAAATAAGAAGAAAATGTAAGAGTTGAAAAATAAAAAGTGTCAATGGAATCCGGTAGTTCTGAAGAGGTAATTACATAATGCTTTAAAATTTACAAAACATTTCTACATCTATTCCCTTCCTCAATCCTTCTTTATTTACAAATAAAGAAATAGAAGCACAGAGAGATAAAGTAACTTGCCCAAAGTGGTACAGTTAGGAGTGCCAGAAACAGGACTAAAGTCAGGACTTTGGAATTTTCACTATATACATCCTTTCTCCCATATTTGCTTATACTCTAGCTTCTGGATAAAGACCTATTCCTAAGGTACTGAGACCTGAGCCATTTCATCTTGTGAGCCTGATTTCTGCTGGGGCAACAAGCAAACAGTCTCACCAGCCAGGCCTCTGTGCCTAAGTCCTCTATTCTTTTCTCCCTCCCTGTCATCTCCTATTGAAATCCTATCATAAATCAGACACTGTGCCAAATACTAAAGATACTAGAGTAAACGAGACCTGTGAAATCTTTGTTATATATATGTAGATTCTAGTGGGAGTTGCAGAAAAATGAAAGCATAACTAAATAGATACAGTATTTTCACTTAGTGGTGACTGCTATGAAGAAAACTTAATCAGGGTAAATAGGATGGAGAACAGCAGGGTAGGAGCAGAGTCTATTATCATTGGATGGTCAGAGAAGAATGAATGAGATATGAGCAGAGACCTGAATAAAGTGAAGCAGTAAGCCATGAAGTGTCTTAAGAAAGAGCATTTCAAGATGCAGTTAGAACAAAAAAGTAATTAATGTGCTCCGCACAGTCATGGGACTGCAAATCAGTGGGGCTGAGAGTGTAAGCAGGGTTTTGGAAACTTGTTTTGTTTTATGATGCAGGAGAGAGAAAAGGTAGCTAATTTTAGAAGCCAGGTTTCTGAGTAGTGAGGGGGATGGAATTATGTACATAAGTAGAGGGATCGGCCTTGGATAAAAGGAGGGACAGGTCATCTTTGGGTCAGGAAGGCTGGTAAAGAAGACAGGAACAGGGGTGGGATAGATTTGGTGGGAAAATGAGTGAGTTCTGTTATGGTTGGTTCTATTTTGTTAGTAAAATACCAGGCAAAGTCAGTGAGGTGGGGCAGGGAGCTGATGGTCATCTAAGATGGTGAGAAAGTGAGTTTCCCAGTAAATATGGAATGGCTGCTGGGTAATGTTATAAGCCCCCATGAAGACTGCAGTATTAGTCTCACGAGAGATCAATCAGCATGGCTGTGCAGGTTTCCCAGCTCTGCTTGGATGCCATGGAGATATAAGCAGAAAGATAAATTTAATCATGTGTTGGGTATTCTTCATATGCCCATTCTGACCCATTCTTTATCCGTCTTCATCTGGTTTGGTGCCCGGGGAGGCTCATGCGTATGGAATGATTCAATGCCTTCCTTGGCCGCTGGGTTGGGTTTGGCTGATGGCAGGCAGGAGATTGAAGGGCAGGAGGCAGTGAGATGCTTATATTTACTTTCCCACTCCTTCTCCAGTGGCCCCTGGTTGTCAATGACTATACCCTCCAAGGAAGCCCCAGCTTCTATTAAGCAGCCCTCTTCTGTAGGTGTGGCTTTTTGTAGGACCCAGGAACCATCCCTGTTCTTATTCCTCCAGGCTTAGGGGTGGTAACTGCTTCCTGCTGCTGTTAGTCTTGGGGTGCTTCCCTATCCCTTATTGCTTTCCCTTTCCCTTCCTGCACTTTTAGAACAATCCCTTCTAGAATGTCTCCCCCTTTGCTCTCTCTTGGTTTTATCCATTTCTTGGTAAGTTCTTGATTAATGCAAACCTGGCTTGGGGTGTGGTCAGGCAGCCCTAACAGAGGGAGAAAGGAACATGGCATTTGTGGGTATACAAGGGAGAGATGATGATGGAAACAGGGACTCTAAGCCAAATGAAGAGGGAAATGAGGATGTGAGGAGGGTGGATAGATTGAAAACATGGCAGAGTATGTAGGTGAGAAGTCCCAATGGAGTCAAGGGATGTTGGGGATTGGGGTACTACAGTGAATAAGCTGAAAATTGGGAGAACATCCTTGGAGAGTAGAGGTGCTTAAAACAGAAAATGTATGATGGATGCAGTTATTGATAATAACAAATATTGAGGTCAGTGATTCTCAACACTGGCTATATGTTAAAGTTGCCAGGGGAGTTGGCAAAAAATACTGATGACTGTCTTCACTTTCAGAGATTCTGACTACAATTGTTCTGGTACAGTCCCTGCATGTTGTGGTTAAAACAACAACAACAACAAACTAAAACACTGTCTCAGATAATTCAGATGTGTGGCTAGAGTTGAGGATCATTAGTCTAGGGTATGAGCGTGGGAGTGTTTGACTGTAACGGATAGAGGAAAATTATCCTTAACAACCAGAGGTCAAGGAAGTAAAAGGCCAGTGGCTTGGAAGGGCCACCTAGGTGGAGAATCCGAGAATGATGGAGAGAAATCAGTGAGTCAGATGCTAAAACTGGGAGGTTGATAGAACTGAGAAAAACTTGGATATTTCAGTTACTCTGAGCCGAATCTCTAGCCCCACCCTCTCCTCTTAGCTCAGGGTCAAGGCCCAAGGATGGGGTGGCCTCTTGGTAAACTTGTCTTTGATCTCCCCCTCCCCAACATATCTCCACCTTTGGTTTCCTTTATTTGCTTTTAGGATTACCTTCTCCCACCCCTGGTGTTTAGAAAACCGCATTTGACTCAGGGTGTCTGCAGTATCTTTCCCAAACCTGATTTTCTTGATTCCTTGATCTTTTTCAACCTGGAACCTTCTTACTCCGCTCGTCAAAAAAATCCCTTTTTCTCTCTCCCACTCCCTCAGGGCTGTTAGGGGGATGATAACTTCCAAAGGCTCATTCATAGATTGAACCACCTGGTAACAAGCTTATATATCCACAGGGAGCTTCCCATATTTTAACTAACAAGGTAGAACCAGCAGGCACAAAAAATCACTCAGATCTTCTCTACATCCAGGTCAGTGCATGTAACACTGCCCAGTTTGCAGAGAGAACAGGAGTTTCATCCTCCCTTTTATTTTCTACATGCATGCCATTGTGAGGCCATTTAAATCAAATTCTTCTCTATAGCTGAGCACAAAACCTGCACATTTCTGGTTTTGCTCTTTCCAAAGATAATTTTTGCTGTTTAATGAGATCTGAGAATGAAGTCAGGCATGAGCCGGAGAAAGGTCACAGTGTGTGCTCAAAGGTATATTAACTACTGTTGGAGCTGACATCGGTCTCTTTCCAAGAGGACAAAATTAAGGAGCAAATGGTAAATACGTTCAATGGCACTTTATTACAAGTAAGACCATTTACAATGAAATAAGAATATGAGAATGGTTTCAAAGAGAAAATAGGAGTGCTTACACATAGAATACATCTTACCGGTTAGAATAGGAATGTGATTCCAGTCAAGGTTAATGGGGAAACGGTTAATGAAGGGTACAGATTCCAAAGCCGCATGATGCCATATTGTACCTCACAGAGGTAATTAATACTAGAGATTCTGGCTAAATGGACACATTACACACAGCAGACAACTTGAAATTCTGCACGCCATATAGAGAGGCTCCTCTGGATGCATTGTGACTCACCGTTAGCACTGACAGGGAGGTTTTAGAGCCCATGTTTTCATCATGGAGTCCACGTGGCACTTTGGGATGAACACCAGGCAGGCAGCAAGGAGGGGGTTTCCAACCCAGACTCAGTCACTCAGAGGTGGTGTGTGACCTTGGGCAAGTTACTTCTTATTTCTCTTAGGCTCAATTTCCTCCTCTGTAAATTGAAGGGGTTGCATTAGATAATCTAGAAAGTCATTTCTAATTTGAATTCTGAGATTCTCAGTTATTTAATGCTATACCACCATTATCACTTACCTACTGCATAATTGTGTAAACATGGGTATATCTGGGTAAAATATTACATCTATAAATATAGGTGTTGATGGATATTTGCCTGTATTTACCTGTGTGTGGCACATAGGTGTACCTAGGAGTTCATCTTCATTGTGTTTCTGAAAGGACATAGCTTTAAACAATTACTTCAAAAAGGGTTTCTGTCTCTCTGTTCTATCACCAATGCTCACATCTTTAAATTTTTTCTCCCACATTTTCCCCAGAGGGTAAGCTAGCGTGAGTTGCCTATAGTATTTAAATGCCTGGGATTAAGTTGAATTTGGGGAAAAGAGCTCCTTTAGCCTGTTGACTGCAGAATTATCTGTCCCTGAGAAGCACCCTCTTTGTCTCATATCCTAGTCTGTTGCTCTGAACACGCCAGGTAGGAGTTAAGGCTAAGGCTCTTTTAGTGGTGGCAGGTGAGAGATGGAACCAGGACCGTACTACATCCTTTGCATTTAGCTTTCTTTATGTTTGGCTGTCTGGAATCTCCTCCTATTCACCTACTTGAATAGAGGGGCTTAAAAGTAGGGCATTTGCATGCACTGAGTTTTCAGCCCAGTGGTCATTGTATTGACAAGCGTTGCTTCAGCTGAACAGTTGTCTCTCTATGTCCAGGCCTGTTCATAGGTGGCATCCCGAGGGCAGATTACAGCCCTATCCTGCCTCAGAACGCACTCGTTGCTGCTTTTAAAAATTCCCAGGTGCACCTTGTTTATTTCTCTCTCCTCTCCTTCCTTGAACTCCCCTGTCTTGTCCTTACGCTTTCCCTGCCCCTCAAAGAGAAAAGAAGACAACGACAAAAAAAACCCCTTCTGGGTGTCTGGCTATAGAAGTTATTTAGGCTCCTTATATAGAATTGGAGAAATATCTTCCTGTTGTTCTGAATGAAGTAGCTTAAAAAGGCCTGCCAAATCTTAGATTTGGGGTAAAGGGGGCCTCAGTAGTCCTAAGTAGTGACAGCTTTGAAAGCGAAATCTCCAACTCCCAGCTCCCCCCACAGACAATGGGAAGAAAATCTTGGAGGGTCGGCAGCCTCAGAGTCAAGTTACCACACAACATTGACAGCTGCAGAATTGCACCTATTGATTGCAGTGTAGGGGTGAATGTTTCATCAACATTTAATTGAGCTGATTCCTAAATAAAACAGGGGCAGCTTTTGCTTTGCTGCTGGGTCTAAACAGCTGCAACTGAGCTCTAGTTGACACCTCTTCAACAGACCCTCATTTGGACCCTTTTTCGCATTCCATGGGTTCTAGAACATTGGTCCTCCACTGAGAGTATTCATCTGCATCACCTGGGAGAGCGGTCAAACCTGCTGAGGCTGGTGCTTCATCCGGGCTGACTCTGATACAATACATCTGGGAAGGAGGCTGGATAGTTGTATTTTTCTGAGCCCAAATGAATACTCAGAAACTTCTGGAAGATTCCATTGAAAACTAAGTAACCAAATTACCATGTGAAGTAGACAAAAAAATATCCTGGAGTTGTGAAGCAATCATATCACAGCTTTTTCCATGGGAGGGGATATGGTCGCCTGGATGTGAAGAGGAATACATTAGCACTGTCTTTGTGTACTTTTCAAGTGTTAGGACATTGCTCTTTTTTATTGCTTTGTTGTTTGCTTCATTTCAAGAAACAATTGGGCTTTCTTGGATGAGCCCATAATCTAGTTTCAGCTTTCCCTCTGACTCCATTAGGAGGAACACTCCCCGACCATCACAGCAGGCGTGTTCGTGAATCCAGTGTTCACTGAAAGATTAAATTGGATTTCATTACATATGCCGTATAATGTGGGGTGACTCCTCCCATTGTTATGTTGGGTGGATGCTCAGAGAGTTCTGATTTTTATTTCCTGGTAATTACTTCCTCGTGGATTCAGCTTTTTTGTTTTGGTCCCAAACAGATGCCTTGTCGGGTCCCTTGTCATTCTTCAGTCTCCCTCAAAGCCTGACATGTTCCTTAATGAGTCCACTGCATACTGAGCTGTGGCCAAGGAAAATCGAGAAGCCATTCCATCAAAATACCCATGATGGAAAAGCCTGTTCTCATTTTGAACTTGTGTTTCACTTCTGTCCCACCTGACCTGGAGGGTCTGCTTGGAGGTGACTGACAGGAGAAACATTTGGACCCTGGCTACTGTGAAAACATCCTAATTCCAGTAACTTTGTTTACATCTGTGCTCCCTTGCCTTTGAAGCTGCTGCTTATTGGTGGATGGTGGGGGCCGTATGGCTCCTATACATTTTAAAGCTGCATTCCCCAGAGTTTGCCCTGGCTATGGAGACCTGCACTTTGTCTTTTAAGCAGATAAAAAGAGAGGTCAGTCAGAAGTAATTCCCCTACTCCTCGTATAAACAATTTAACCGCTGCAGCAACATACTTGCTTGGAATTACTCCCTCAGATTCAATTCCCTTTTCCTGTTCCACTTGTAAAAATGGTTAGTGTCCTCTATAAACTGCAGCTCACCAAGGTGCAGGGCTTGCTGTGCAGTTGTAGAATAAATGTTAATCTAATACAGGTTACTAGGTCAAATGCAATCACAGGCTTGTGGGAAAAGCTTAATACTGTTCTGCTTCTTCTAACACAGTAACCCTGGATATTATATGATAGGTTAAACACCAGTGAACCATAGCAGGAATTTTCTTGAAAGTAGGATTTAGTACAAAGGAAACTACATTGAAATAGTGACCTAGGATTGACTTTGCTCCCTGAGAGAGCATTCTGAGGTGCCGAAGCACGCTGTGAAAATGGACTCCTTAAAAATGTGACACCCCAGAATCCCCTGCTCAGGAGATGGATGCCAGTGAGAGCAATCATGACACATGTAAAGGTTTCCTATGTTGTCAACCATGACTTCGATTTCTCTTCCTTCCCAAATTCATGAGTGCATGCTTATGGGCTTTCCTTATGAAAAGTTAATGGGGGCATCAGATGGCCTGTTAGACTCTGGATCTCAGCCTGAGCATCAAGTAAACATAGCGTCAAGCGTGTTGAGCAGATGTAGGCCAACTGTTGGGAAGACCATGTAGATCTTGGTGGTGGACTCCTTACTATTTTATGTGGATGTCAGTACAGTTAAGTGTTCCCAGCATGTATTCCTGACGAAATGCCAAAGCTGAGACATACATATGCTAGCAGATGTATAATAAATTCTTAAGTAAATGAGTGTCAGATTTCAAGGGAGTTGCAAAGTCTGGTTTGTGGGACCACTTGGGTTCTGTCCTTCAGAGAGACAGGAGATAGGGCTGGGGCTAACTTTTCAAAGTCTCATGGGGTCTTGCGTGTGGGTGCTGTGGACTCTCATAATGACATTGCAGTGGTAGTGTACTGTTCTCCTTGCTTTCTACTGGGACCATATTCAACAGGCAGTCATGGCAAGGAAAGGAGTGCTGAGACCCACACTAGAACCCACCACTCTTCCTGAAAGCAGTTGAGAATGTGGCTTTATGTCTTCTTTTGGCTCAACATAGCTCTCACCAGGCTCCAGGGGTTTGTTTGACTTGAGAAAAATGTATCTATGTATTTACAGGTGGGATGTAGCTCTCAAGTGATTAAGCTATATTGCTTACATGTTAGCTGAGTTCGAGTGTGTAGATATATGATAAAAAGCGTCTCTCTGCTTGGGTTTGCAATTAAATGCTGGAATTAATCAAGTGATACACTCCCAGATGGTTATGAAACTGTAATGAAAGTCATTCCAGGTATGTGAATGACCCATAGGAAGACTGCATAAAAGAATAAGTATGGGCTAGATGTAGTTTTTGGTAACTGAATTTCATTCCTAAAATCAGTTGCTAGCAGGAATCAAAGAGACCTTATATGATTAATTTTTGTGCTATAGTTCTGCGTGGCTGTCATCTCTGGGCCAGCCCATCCTAATCACCTTCCCTGCAGCGCTCTGCCTTCTGCGCTTTGGGCAGGCGGCTGGCCACTCAGACTGTGAGAAGCTGGCTGGAGGGAGGTAGCTGAAATGGATTCATTCAGACAATTCTCCTCCAGCCAGTATTAGAGCTAGTTTCTTTAACAGAAATGGGGATCCTGAGGGCTTCCATTGATTGGGAAATGTCAAACACATAATACATAGATGACTTAAAATGCTGTAGGCCCCCTTTTACTCTCTTTGTAGCCTGAATGGTCAGGTTTCTCTGTCTCTTTAGGACTCCATTTTCTCCAAGTTTTTCTTTGAAAAGATGTAAAAAGGGAAACATCTCTCTTTCCATATTCTGTGTATTCATTCAGCATAGAATGTTGGCAAGGACTCTGCTATTGCATGTTTTCTTTATGAGCTTGGGGCTACGCATGAGACTGTGTGTTAACGGAGACCAATCTGGCAAGATCTCAGGCAATGCCTTGCTCCCAATGGCCATGCCCAAGATTGGGGTATCTTTTTAGGAGGCCACTGAAAAAACTCAGAATGGAGATGTGGCCTCTACGTAGATGTCTGTTCTGTGAGTGAACGTGACATTAGGAGTCATATACAGTTTTTCCACTTCCTACCTGTGTGACCCGAGACTACCTCAGCACTACGAGCCTCAGATCTTCAGCTATAAAATGAAGACGACATATTCTAGCTATCCATTCTGATTTTTCTCTTTATATCTTTATGACAGCCAGGAAAGTGGGTCCCTGGGCATGCTGGCCTGTTTGCAGCAGCAGGTCATCATCTTTCTCTTTTTCCCCAAGCTCCTAGTTCACTCTGTTTTCTCTCTGGCTTGAGGCCCTTGACTTTGCCTCTTGTTTGGAACTTTGTTCCCGCACTTTGGACTTAGTATTATTATCAGATTTTCCCAAATTTTTCTACTGCCACCTATGCCCTACCCTGGCCAAGCTCTCTATTAGCTGATTGGCTTGGATGGAAAATTCAGACATTATCCTGCAGGGTAGTTGGAAATTAAATGGTGGATTGTGTGTGTGAAATGCCTAAAATAGGCAGATATTGGTTCTCATTCCCTTCCCTTTCCCAAGAAATGCTGTCAGTTCCCAGCTGAGACAATTCAAGGCAATCTCTTAAAATCTCTGAGCCTGTGGAAAGTAGAAAAAGATGATACCTCATGGCATTGGGGGAAGGCCGATGAAATAATATAGATTAAGAAATCTAAGTCTTGTCATTTCACACAGAAAGAAACTAAGGCTCCATTCAGTTAATGCCAGGGATGAGATTTGAGAACTGGAACCATCCAAATGAAAAAGTGCCATCAGGGTCAACTTACCCAGTAGACACAGTAGTCACAGTGCCTAGGGCTCACAATACTTTTAAAGTTCTGTGAAAATATCTCAAATTATTTTAAAATCAGAAGAAAAAAGTGAGCGTTTAGGTTGAAGAGAATATTTTGATATACAATTGTATTAGTACATTTTCATGCTGCTATGAAGAAATACCTGAGCCTGGGTAATTTATAAAGGAAGAAGTGTAATTGACTCACAGTTCTGCATGGCTGGGGAGGCCTCTGGAAACTTACAATCATGATGGAAGGGGAAGCAAACATGTCCCTCTTTACCTGGTGGTAGGAGAAAGAAGTGCAGAGAAGAGAGGGGGAAAGACCCTTATAAAACTGTCATCTCATGAGAATTCATTCACTGTCATGAGAACAGCATGGGGGAACCTCCCACGAGATCCCTCCCCCAACATGTGAGGATTACAATTTGGATTACAATTCAAGGTGAGATTTGTGTGGGGACATATCTTTCTGCTCCTGGCCCTTCCCAAATCTTGTCTTTCTCACATTTCAAAACACAATTATGTTTTCTCAACAGTTCCCCAAAGTGTTATTTCAGCATTAACTCAAAAGTCTAAGTTCAAAGTTTCATCTGAGATAAGGCAAGTCCCTTCTGCCTATGAGCCTGTAAAACAGAAAGCAAGTTAGTTACTTCCTAGATACAATGGGGGTACAGGCATTGGGTAATTATACCCATTCCAAATGAAACAAATTTGCCAAAACAAAGGGGCTACAGGCCCCATGCAAGTCCAAAATCCCATAGGGCAGTCATTAAAATTTAAAGTTCAAAATGATTTCTTTTGACGCCATGTATCACATCCAGGTGGTGCTGATGTAATAGGTGGGTTCCCATGGTCTTGGGTAGCTCCACCTCTGTGGCTTTGCAGGTTACATCCCCCCTCCTAGCTGCTTTAACGGGCTGGCTGGTGTTGAGTGTCTGTGTCTTCTCCAGGTGCATGGTGCAAGCTGCTTATAAATCTACCATTCTGGGGTCTGGAGGACAGTGGCCCACTTCTCACAGCTCCATTAGGTAGTGCCCCAGTAGGGACTCCCTAATATGGGGGCTCCAACTCCACATTTCCCTTTCACACTACCCTAACAAAGGTTCTTTATGAGGGCTCTGGCTCTGCAGCAAACATCTTCCTGGACATCCAGGCATTTTGATACATTCTGTAAAATCTAGGCAGAGGTTCTCAAACCTCAATTTTTGACTTCTGTGTACCTGTAGGGTCAACACCATGTGGAAGGTGCTAAGGCTTGGGGCTCTCATCCTCTGAAGCCATGGTGTGAGCTGTAACTTTGTTCCTTTTAGCCATGGCTGGAGTGGCTGGGACACAAGGCACCAAGTCCTGAGGCACCTTGGACCCAACCCACAAAACTGTTTTTCTCCTCCTTGGCTTCCAGGCCTGTGATGGGAGGGGCTGTTACCAAGGTCTCTGATACGCCCTGGAGACAGTTTTCCTATTGGCAATTAACATTTGGATCCTTGTTACTTATGCAAATTTCTGCAGCTGGCTTGAATTTCTCCCCAGAAAATGGATTTTCTTTTCTACTGCATGGTCAGGCTACAAATTTTCCAAACTTTTATGCTCTGTCATTTCTTAAATGCTTTGGTGCTTAGAAATTTCTTCTGCCAGATACTGTAAATCATCTCTTTCAAGTTCAAAGTTCCACAGATCTCTAGGGTGGGACAAAGTGCCACCAGTCTCTTTGCTAAAGCACAGCAAGAATGACCTTTATTCCAGTTACCAACAAGTTCTTCATCTACATCTGAGACCACCTCAGCCTAGACTTCATTGTATTTAGCAAGCTCTATCAGCATTTTGGTCACAGCCATTCAACAAGTCTCTAGGAACTGCCAACCTTTCCCACATTTTTCTGTCTTCTTCTGAGCCGTCCAAACTGTTCCAACCTCTTCCTGTTACCCAGTTCAAATGTCGCTTCCAGTTTTTCAGGTATCTTTACAGCAGTGCTCCACTCCTGGTACCAATTTACTGTATTAGTCTATTCTTACACTGCTATTAAGGACTGCCCAAGACTGGGTAATTGATAAAGTAAAGAGGCTTAATTGACTCACAGTTCCACATGGCTGGGGAAGCGTCAGGAAACTTACAATCATGGTGGAAGGGGGAAGCAAACATGCCCTTCCAAGAACAGCAGCATGGGAGTAACCACCTCCAAGATTTAATGACCTCCCACCAGGTCCCTCCCATGACACATGGGGATTATGGGAACTACAATTCAAGATGAGATTTGGGTAGGGACACAGAGCCAGACCGTATTAACAATATTAGCATATTCATGTGTATTCCGATGCAGTTATAAAATATTATTATATATGTGTGTATGTTTATACAGGTTGAGTATTCCTTATCTGAAATGCTTGGGGCCAAAAGTTTTGGGTTTCAATTTTTTTTTTTTTTGATTTTGGAATATTTGCATTATATAATTACCAGTTGAGCATTCCAAATCCAAAAATCTGAAATCTGAAATGTTCCAATGAACCTTTCTTGTGAATATCATGTAGATGTGCCAAAAGTTTCAGATTTTGAAGCTTTTTGGATTTTGGAGTTTCAGATTTGGGATGCTCAAATTGTATGCATATACATACATGTATGTATGTACATATATGTGTATTTTTGCATATATACATACATATGTGGAAGGGGCCACAAAAGCAAAAGTGTCCAATGACGCATGAGTCATATGTGACCCTGTTTGCCCATAATTTCATGACCGCTGCCTTGGAAATCCTAATTGCTAATGGATATATCATCATTCTAACAGAAATTCCTCTCTTCTTTCACTCAGTAGGAGAGAAATTCCCTACAGGTGAGCAGAATTGCTTAAAGCTGGTGACTCCGTATAGTCACCAAAACTAAAATATGCTTCTTCTCCACAGCAGGGAGGCCATAATGGGTGAGACGACTCAGTCTCCAAATGGAGAAACGTCTCTTAGATACTTTCATTTATACTTATTCGCGACCAGAGAACTGATATGAGATTTATTTGCCTCCAAGTCAAAAAAAGTTCTAGGATTGGATAAATACCAGGAATTTTGTCAAATGTAAAGTTACACTGGTATTCCAAGACACATCATACATGGGCTTCTTGGACCCACAGGTTCCTGGGTTTAATGAATGCAAATGTATTTAGCCCCCATTAAATATGGAGAGAGAAAACCAGATGTGCTTTCACCAAAACTACTTCCCTGAATGTCAGAATAGAACAGGACTCACAATCAGGGATTCAGAATATTTCCTCAGACCTTCAAATTACTGTAAATCAGGTTCAAATGTCTGTCCTTACTATATGACCTTTCTGCTTCATTTTAGGTCCCCTGGAGAGGTGATTTTCCCCCAGACAATTACAGTCAATCTATAAATGAAGAATAGCTACTGTGTATAGTCATTCCAGTTAAGCAATATGGGCTCTAATTTCATCACAACATTATGAAACTGATCAGTTTCTTTGTATAAAATCTTAAAAGGGCTCCATGGACTATTTAAGCCAAAAAAGGGCTTTGGAAAGCAGTTCAGGAAATTGCCATCATGGAAGCGATTTCCACATGTGTCTCTCAATATTACAAACTCCCCCTTTAGATCCTAATCTTTCCTGGACTGTAATAAGAAATGAAAGAACAGCTTATTTTCCTTTTAAAAGGAGGCACAATTTTTTTAAAAAAGTCCCGAAGAATCCTGTATCCTGTATTTGGGGATGATACGCAGACCATTAGCTGGCTTTCTTTGGCCTTCAGTCCTGATCTGTATTCTCAATTTGCTATGAGTATTCTGTTCCATCTAGGTCAGAAAGAATTACGTGTGTGTAACTGAAGCAGAGTGTGGATTTTAAGCAGAGCATGTAATCCTATGAATGCAGAAAAATGGTATAAATTTGCATCTTAAGAGGAGTGCTTTCTAAAAACACTGAAGCCATTTTAATTCAATGAAATAGAGAAGGGGATGGAAATGCCACCCACTTTACAAAATCTTTTATTTTCATGAGAGAAAAGAATTACAAAATCATCCATTCACTTGTCAAATGTCTTTTGGGCAGCTTTTTAAATTGCAGTGCACATTAAACAGAGGTCAGGGTGACAGCTTCTGTTCTTGTGGAATTAGTCATGGCCTTCCTCCTGAAGACCTTTTAGGAGTGGGATTTGAAGCTACCTGTGGGGCAGAGAGACCAATGTTCCAGGAAGATCCATGTAATTAATGAGCACATATTCCTCGGGGCATCTAAGCCCCTTTTGTGCCATGGAGCAGAATCTTGGGCTCCTCTCAGCAGGGTCACCACTTATTTACTGGAAATCAACATGTGGTTCATTTTGTGGTATTTCTTAAGCTTCTGCTTTTATATGATGGTTAGACTTGGTCTTTTTCCTTCTTTTCTTACTTTGTCACAGGGCCATGCAACCCACAGTGAGGTCAGATTTTTCAGTGCGAGTGTCCTATGGATTCATACTCAAGTTTTTGTCCCCAGCCTAGTGTTCATAGGTAGAGGCCATAGGGTGACATATAGGAATAGGTAAACTCTCCTTAGTACTCTTGGGGGAAGTTGTCTGAGAAAACCAGGGTAATTGTTTAAAGGAGGCATTTAGTCCTGAAGTTGGTCCTAAGGATTCAAGTGACACAGTTCAGTTTCCAAAGTAATTTTTGATTGCCTCTTGTGTGTTAGACTCTATGATGGGCGCTGTCAGGGATAGAAGGATGAGGAAGATATGCTGCTGTTCCTCAGGGAGTCCACTATCAGATGAGGAAGGCAGAGGGGTATGGAATGAACCCTAATGCCATGAGATAATCACTGTAATATGGCAAATGGAACTCTGCAGGAGTTGAGTCTGAGTGGGGAACTGGAATTAGCCAATGAAGGATGAGAAAGGTGTCACCAGGTAGAAAAAGTGAGGGGTGAGGGCCTTTGGGACAAAAGGAACAGCAATAAAAAACGCACAGAAGAGCGAACCAGTGTCATGCTTGTATATGTGTGTGTGTATGTGTGTGCATGTGTGTGTGTATGTGCCTGTGCACACATGCTAAATGCTGCTAGGAATACAAAGACAAGTCAGGTTACACGGCCTCAGTCTAAAAGATCTAGTATGGAAGACAGGCATACGCATAAATAACTTTAATATGAAACAGACTGCAAGAGATGCTGTGAGAGAGTCATACGATATACTCCAAGTGCATCCCAGAGACAGATTTAGGAAGAAAGAGTTAATAGGACTCGGCATAGTTAGAGCCAGAGAGTAAGATGGTTAGAAAAGTTAAAGATGACTTCTGTATTACAGAGACAGCACGTTTGAATGATAGAATCATAGCCACAACACATTTGACTCCTTATTCAGATAAAATTTTGTATTTTTTTCCTCTGCTTTAAGACAATCACATACTGCAGGTTTATTTCCACTGTAGTGTACTGCTTTATCTAATATCCTCATAAATGCATGTAAAACCAAAATTTGACCAAAATGGAAACCAATCCACTATTGTACGGGCCTCAACCAATATCTGCAAATGGGCGCCTTCTAAAATAAGTGCTTTGCGACATATATGAAGGGTAAATATATTTGCAAGCAAGTGAAGGAGTCGAAGTTGTGTTGAAGTTAAAATTCAGAGTAGTTATCTGAGTCCTCTCATCTTGAGAAGTCTCATAAAAGTTTTTTTTTTTTTTCTTCCAGTTGCTTTTGGAGTGGCTGAAGAGAAATAGTTTGGTGGGCTTGAAATGTGAAAGGAATGTTCTGTGTGTCAGGTTAGGATAAGTCATAGCTATAAAGGACAGGGTCCTGGAAAATGTATATAGTAAGCATATTAGCTTGAGAAAAATGGGAGAGTTGAGTTAGAGACAGACGGCTAAGGGCTATCACTTACTGATTACTTACTAGGTTGTCAGCATAGCTCTTCGCACATTATAGCTACTAACTCATTTATAATTCATACCAATCTTATGAAGTAGGTATTATTATATTCATTTTATAGATGACTAAACTGAGGCACTAAGCTTAACTAGCTTGCCCAGTACACACAGTTTATAAATGAGCAGTACCCAGAGTCTATGTACATAATTCCTGTATCAAAATAAGTCTCAACAAGAGCAGGTGAAAGAAGAGAGGTATTTGACTTTAGGTTGTTTCCTGTATAATATAATATTTTGCTTTGATTTGAGGAAATTTGTTAAACTTTTCCATTCTGTAAGAGACAGACTGGACCACAGGATGACATAATTTTAGAATTTTAAAGCCCAGTGATCTATTTCTCATTCATACAGAGTTTTCATTTTACAGATAGGGGAACTGAACCAGTGTCCATTAAAATCACTGGGCATTTACAGCTGGTTAACAGTGTACACAGCACACTGTGCTGTGCCAGGACAGGCAAAATGACTTGCTTGTCAAGTTGTTGACGTAACCACATTGTGGGGAAAGATCATGAATCAAAGATGGGACAGGGCACCAACCCTCTGGGAATCTGGTAGCCCAGGGGAAGGCCTACTTAACTGTCTGTAGAAGCAAGTGGAATTTTGTGGGCTTCTGACCCAACTTTCAGATGAAGTTCACACTTTCCTGTAAGGTGCCCTGGCTGGCTGTCCAGTCTCAGTACTAGCAGACCAGAAATAAAATCCCTTTCTTTCTCCATAAACTTCTAATAAATTCTCTTTGTCACAGTATAGAATTTGTGTTCTCTGGCAACCTACTTTTCTGATCAAAGCCAATATATTTTTGTGTTCACTTGATGATTGTTGTAGTCCTTATATGGTCTGCCTGAAAGTGTGAGGCAGGCTTGCATAGTGGTGAGTGGTGAGGCAGATAATCTGGAGCTGGCGTCAAGTTTAAACTCCAGGATGACTTGCAAATTGTGTAACCTTGCGCAAAATTCTTTACCTCCATAAGTCTTGGCTTTTTCAGGTGTAAAATGAGTCAAATCATAATCCCTGTATGGTAGGATTTTTGGGAGGATTAAATGAACCAAAGCAGATAAAGGGCTTAGCCTAACTCATAACAAGAATTCAATATATCTTAACTAATTATAACAAACTAAGTAAATTCATTATAAAACTTGTGCAAGTTTGTTGCTGAAAATATAAATTACAGTGAGATATATGATGACTCAAGAGTTGCCAAGATTTTATATCAAATAGCAAACCTCCTTTTCCATCGAACAGAATGGGTCAATAATCAATAAAAAGTGATCATGTTTAGGAAACCTTTGATGGTAATTACTAGGTTCAAAAATCAGTCATGTGAAGACTCCTCTGAAAAAGTCTTTTCCAGAATTTGGTGTTGGGAAATAACTTTTCTCCCTTCTGAGGCTTGCTTACATTGGAAAAAGCCACTTACCACCTTTCCCTTTTGATTTGAGTCAGTAACCTTAGTGCTTAGTTTTATATTAAGCTGTAGAAATTCCTATTAGTGTAGATCTGCTTTTTATTTTTCTTTTGCCTTTTTACTCATTTCAGTTTTATCACATTTGTGCCTTATATTTCAAGCTTTCTCAAAACCTTTTTGTAAGTGAGAAGAGAGAAAAAGATAGTAGAATAAAATAATGTCATGCCTGTGGTTTTTCTTACAAATATACCTTATGTCCAGTTCTATATACTTGGCTTGAAATAGCTTTTATTTATCCAAAAATCAATAAAAATGGCAAAGTTGATTTTTATGTAAACACTCATTTTATGTTTTAAAAAAACAGAATATGGAAGTCTCCCCCTCATAGGCTGTTTAATTGAAATGGGGAAGGGAGATGTACAGGGACTATTGGCCTAGGCTGGTCTGTAGGCTGACCAGGTGGGAACACAACTTGCTAATGAACAAAAGTAGTTAATAGTCATAAAACCAAACCAACCAAACCAACCAAACCAAATCAGCAGCTAACATGTATAGAATATTTTACAAACTATCCTTGTATACCCTGACAAACTATTTCTTACATCAGCCCTGCAAGGTAGGAAGCATTATTTTCAGCTTCATTTTATATGAGAAAACAGAGGCTCAGATATGCTAGGATACACGCCCCAGGTCTCACAGCAAGTAACTGCCTTAGCTAGAATTTCAAATCAGATCTTAATTGAAAATCTCAGGTCCTTAGCAAAGACATGGAATCAACCTAAAGGCTCATCAATGGTAGTCTGGATAAAGAAAATGTGGTACATATACACCATGGAATACAATGCAGGCATAAAAAAGAATGAGATCACGTCCTTTGCACAGCATGGATGGAGCTGGAGGCCGTTATCCTAAGAGAACCAACACAGGAACAGAAAGCCAAATACCACATGTTCTTAGTTATAAGTGGGAGCTAAACATCAAATACCTATGGACCAAAAGAAGGAACAACAGACAATGGGGCCTACTTGAGAGTGGAGAGTGGGAGGAGGCTGAGGATGGAAACACTACCTATCAGGTACTATGTATGTTACCTGAGTGATGAAATAATGTGTACACCAAACCCCTGTGACCTGCAGTTTACCTATGTAACAAACCTGCATATGTACCCCCTAACCTAAAATAAAAGTTTTTAAAAAACGAAAACTCAAAAAACAAAAATAATAAAATCCCAGGTCCTGTCGACAATTCTAGGCGGCTTCTCCAAAACCTAACCTCAGTAGAGCATCAAGCAAGAGTCTTCCTTAACCTCCACCTCTGCATCCGGAAGTTTGCTTGATAGATGAAGATAGGCAGTAGCAAAGGGCTTCTGAGTAAGGATTATCTTTCAGGTACATTCTACCAGGAGATTTTTCTTTTTCTTGACGAAAACTAAGGTAATCCCTGAAATCAATTTCCTCATAGTTGGAGAAAATGTTGGGCAGAAGACATTTTTGCAAAAGCAGTTAGGAGAGCCCATCCAGATTGGAAGAGAGCTGCAGTTTCTGAAACTGCTGCACCTGCAAAGATCTATGCAATGAGAAAATCGGTACCTAGAGCCATAGAGCCCTAGTCAGTGAATTCACTGTAAGGTACGTTGTGAATTTTGATGAATTTTAGATGTCTGGACTGAGGGTTTTTGCTGTTAGGTAAAAAAGAAAGTGACCGGCCTGAGACTGGTTCTGTTCTTCCCAACTCTTCCTGCTGCGATCATTGTAAAACACTGTGTTATAAGAAGCCTATGGGTATTGCTATGGCAGTCTCTTACTTGGTGGGCTCAGCCATCATTTGCCTTTACTACCCTCCTTCCTGGAGTAGGCAGACTTAGACTGACGGAACTCCTGACACGTCTGGACCTGCTTCTTCTTGACTGTGCCACTCCTTACCAACAAGAAGGCAATGTTTCCCTGGAGATCTCCTCATTTCAAGACTGTTCAATACGTTTTCATCCAGAGAATGTATTCCTTTTAAGTAGCGTTCCCTGACTCAAAATTCATGTCTGAGCTTTCCCTCTTTACAACTCCTCAATTTTCAGAATCGAAATTTCCAAGCTCCCATTTGAAAGTCAGTGTCAGTTCTCAAATAGGCTAGCCGGAGTCTCGATGGGCAATGTAAGTTTGAAGGATGTTGCCTTTCTAGAAAACATAACATTTTGTTTGGTTTGCTCTGGGCACACCCCTCACAAAATCACATTCTTTCTTTGTAGCTTCTGAGAGAACAAAAGTCCTATCAGGAGTCACAAAAACACCTGAACCCTTCTTTTTCTATTTCTAGAAATAGTTTATGGGGCCACTGAAAGATGTTGATGTTATCTTTTTAATATTCTGAGGAATAATCCTATTAAACAAAAAACAAGGGAAACTGTTATGCCCACAAGGAAGAATTACCCAAAGCCGACTGGCAGGGGTCGAGTTACTTTACAAAACCCTAGTTGTGTGCTGTTTCTATCTCTCCATCAAGGGCTTGGTGAATGAGCAATAATTTGTGGATTCTGCTCATCTCTCTTTGCGAACTTTGTTCTGTGGAATTAGATACAACTTTGACAAATTAGAAAAGTCTCCCCTGTGCCCTGCGGTCCCCAGAGTAGCACAGTCTGCTGATTGTGTGCTGGTCTTCTGAAGTCCGGCTGTGTCAGGCCATCAGCGGCAGCCCGTCCACCAGAGCAGGCTTTTTAATAAGCAAATCTGTCAGCAGCAGGTTCTTCGGATCTTCCGACCTCTCCTTAATCCTCGGGACGCGCTGACTTTCTTCTCTGTTTCGCTTATGGCAAAAGGCCCTGAGCTGGGAAAGAAATATCTTCTTTGTTTATAGAGTATGAGCAACAAAATTAACCTTTGAGATGAACTGTAAATGAGTGGGGATCGTGTTTTGTCTTCCCCTAGGGCAAGGGGTTGGGGTTAACACTTGCATAAGGGAGTGAGGGTGTGCACACGTGTGCATGCATGTGCACGGACACATAAAACGCCCCCCCGCCCCGTCGTTCTTAACCCAATATAACTTCTGTTCTTGTTCTCTCTTCTTTATTCATGCACAGTTTTATATCTGGGTTGCATAGAACTAATGAAGGATATTCCATTTTTTTCTATTCTTCAATTCCCTTTGAACTCTTAGAGAAGGGAGAATGATATGAAACATCAACATAATATGAATGATGCCCCGTAAGCCTAAAGATAAAAACTTGTTTTTGGCTAAAAAGGATCATCCTTTCCCAGTGGAATTCTCTGGGCCAGCAGAAGTAAACAGTGTCTTGGTAGAGAGCAAGGACTATCAATGAGATCATAAAAAACTGTATTTAGGGGGAAATGCTTCTTTGGTTTACATGGCAGTGTGTTCATGTTTGATAGTGTCAGATGGAAGAGTCACAGTTCTACAAGATACAAAGAATTCTATGCCAGTAAATAACTTTCTCCTGTGTGTGTGTGTTTGTGTTTTTAAATAAAAACCGTCTAATGAGACAAATAAACGAGAGATTTTTTGTTTTGTTTAGTTTTGTTTAAGAGACACAAGTCTCACTGTGTTGCCCAAGCTGGTCTAACTCCTGGGCTCATGTGATCCTCCCACCTTTGCCTCCCAAAGTGCTGAGATTGCAGGCATGAGCCACTGTACCCGGCCCTCATATTTAATTCTAACTGGTTATGTTTAAACTGTAATTTGACTCAATTAGATATGCTTACCTTTTTTAAAAAAAGTAAAGTTGACGTAAACAACAAGTTTGTTTATAGATAAAATTTATACTGGGGAGAGAGCAGAAGCCTTCTCATAGAAGTTATTCTTGGTCTCTGGAACTCCTGAAGGGTAGGGCAAGATGAGGGTGAGATTGGATTACCTTCGACCCATGCAGAAATGGACTTCAGACACCCACTATTTGCTGTTGAGAACCCTGGAACCACCCATTCTGCTGTGTGTTCTCTATTTCTGGTGGGGTCTTCACTTCCTAAATCCAATTCAATAATGACAAGGTGCCATCACCACTGTGGTGACCCAATCCAGGTGCCCTACTTAGGTGCTCCTGTCCTCATTTCTCAACGCTGCTGAAATGTGTCTGGGACTTGGGGCACTGACTCATCCTGCTGCAGTCCCTTCTTGAGGCCAATGGTTCTATTAGAAGCAGATTCTGATTGTAGTTTCTTCATATTTGGCGGGCTTCTGTGGAATCTGACCACTTTTATAATTCTGTTACCTTTCATCAAACAGATCATTTTCTGCTGTTTCAGTTCTTGCCCTCTCTCTCTCTTTCTCAATAAAGCAGAACAAAATAAAGCAATATGCCAGCACAGAGATATTTTATTTTTCACTCAACAGTAGCAATGGCCGTAACAATTAAATAGAAGAGAAAAGGGACTTTGTTGTAGGTATAAGATTGGGGTTATGCAAAATGGAGAAATAACCAGCTTAGTGCCCACGAGTCCATAATAGAATGATCAGAGTTTCAGGGGAATGAGAAGAGAAAATGTGTTGGAATCCCCACTTCCCCATTATCATCATCTTGGGCCAGGTATTTAATGCATGCTGCATTGGTTTTGGCTGAGGAAAGTGCTTGAAGGAAGCAGTTTTTTAAGTTCACTTAATATGTCTGGGAGGTAATAAAGATCTTTATTTACAAATAGTGTGTTTTCAATGAAATGTCTTTGTGTGGGCATTGCACACCCTAGCAAAATGGCAGGTTCTTTGTTTTGCCTTGGTGGGAAGAGCAAAGGATACTCTTCAGGATACCTGATTTGAATATAGACATTTTACTCTCTGGGTGTGGGAAAATGTTCAAGTCAGAACCTCTGTGTTTCCCAGTATTCTTGATTCCATAGTGGAGTTTGTAATGTCTGTTCTAGCACATGAGGAATAGCCGTAAAGACCAGTGAGGACTTAGGAGATTAAAGGGCTCCGTTGGACTACCTAGCTACCTTGTATCTGTCCTTCAAAATGCAGCCATGTGTCACCTCCTCAGGAAGCCTTCCTGGACCACTGGGCAAGAGCATTTGCTACACCACATGTAACCCTGATTTCTTTGCCTCTTCACCATCGGCCTGGAATCTCCTTAAGGGTAGGAACAGCAATTCTTGTTCTGTATTTAATGAAATTTCGAGCCCAGCCCAGTGGCTAGCTCACAGTAGGCACTCAGTAAAGGCAGCCAAATGACAGACAAAAGTAACTCTGTCATTGAAAGGGGTGCTCAAAAGGATACTAGATTTGCTAATGTCTCTATATCAATTCCTCATGGCAAAGTATACTGAAATACATTTTTAAAATCTTAAGCCAATTTTCACATATTTCTAAAACAAAGTCACTGAAAAGTCCCTGAAGTCTAAGGAAATTAAAATGAAAGGCCATTATTGGGAAAAAAAAAAATTGGACTGCCATTTTCCCTTTACACATTTCTCGTACAAATTAGGGAGAGGGTTTAAGAGTAAGAACTGAGTGCTGGGGTGAAATTGAAGCACTGGATTATATAATCATACCAGTTGTGCCCAGTATTCCTGTGTGGCCTGCAAAACAATGCACTTTTTAAATGTGTATAAGGTAAAGTCAAAAATATAGGAGGTGGCTTTTGTTGGTGTGTCAGCCTGGCAGGCAAAATAACAATAGGAGATATATTTTGGATTTTGCAGAAGTGAGGACAAATCTGTAAAGTCAAATTGATTTCTCTCAATACACATGACCACTTTGATAACGCTCATCTGAGGGAAAAATGACATGGTTTTTCTTTCTCAGCTGCTTCTGTCCTCCCCCTTGCATCTGGCATTTTACAGTAACATTTCCAACAGATACGGGTTGTTCAACAGTCACTAGCAATACATTGATTAATTATGTGTGCCAGGCTTTCAGTATACAATTAAGCTAAACAAAACTGCATGAAAGTAATATGAATAATTTGACTCCTAGTCACAAAAACAAGACAACGGAGTGAAAGTGGAATCTCTGACCTCACTCATTTTAGCATATTGTGGGAGATGAAAGTGTAATCAGAGTTATAAATCATACAGCTGCCGTACTGTGGTGATGCAGAAAGGAAGTCATTCTGACCTTTGATTCAGAAGTTTCAAAGGTACAAATTAAAGCGAACAGTTTGTTCTTATTCTTCAAGTAGGAAATATAATGGACAAAAATGCCCTTTTCTTCATAAGTGGGTAATATCTTTCTTCGGTTGTTATTCTTAAAATTTGTTTTATTGCATTTTCTTCAATGTGATTTAGATGTGGCATATTTACATTGTCTCAAAATGATTTTATGTCAACCTGCTTATACTATCTCTAAAACCAAAATTTAGAGGATAAAATATATTCCACATCTACAAAAATAAAATGAGTTCTTAATAACCTTTTTTCATTCCTAATTAAAAAAGTGATATTTACCCACTGTAGACAAATTTGGAAATTGCAAAATAGTATATAAAAAAGGAAAAAAAATCCATTCATAATCCTATGGTCTTGAGAATCTCCAGGTAATCACACTTAATATTTGTTTCCTTCCAGTTTGTATCATGTGTGTGAAGTTTATGATTGTATGTTGTATACACTTTGGTACCTACTTCCTTCACTTTACAGTACTTCACAAGCATTTTTCAATTTCCTATAATAGCCTGTGAAAACAAGATTTTTAGGTTTTTAATATAACTCTATCACATGGATAAATCATACATTATTTAACAGGTTAATATTTTTGTCATTCAAGTGTTTGCAATTTTTAGTGATTATTTTAAAAAGCAAAACACTTGAATGAACAAAAAACACTATGCTTAACTCAGTATGCATGTCCCTGATGTTTTCTTTGTGTTAAATTCCAAGTGAAGTTCCTTCAATGTAGGGTCTGAGCAGCTTTAAGCCTCCTATTACATCATGACCAAGATTCTTTCAGAAATGCCAGAAAACCTGAGCTACTTGCACCCTCAGTACCAGTGGGTGAGCCACATGACTGCCCCTGAAAGGGGATGCTCTGAAAGTCGGTATACCATAGAAACCTGGGGTGGAATCATGAAATGCAAGGATCTGAAAATATTTCTTTGTTTTTTATATGCACAAACAGCAACAGCAGAGGAAGAGGGGGAAAGGAAAAGAATTATGAAAATGTAAAAAACCATCTAAATGTAAAGCATTTTAAAAATTAGAACCTATCTGCGAAATATGAAACCCTGTTTAGAGTGAGTAAGAAATTAATCCTCAATCAGAGTACCATGAAGGAGTCTAGGTACACAAATGTGACCAACCAACTTAAACATGAAAAGAACCAAAGCACACAGGGCTATTTATCCAGCCTTATCCAGGAAATGGGTATCTTAACTGATAATAGATTTTATTCAAAATACCCGCCCTCTTTTTTGAGAATGGCTTACCTACTTAGTCTATGGGGCTTGTCACCTGAGAGCTATGTTTGTACCCTTGCCATGACTGATTAGACTGGCTGGCTCAAGGTAGTTGGCTGGAGATTTTCCTATCATGTGTAGGATAGTGAGTCGACCTCTTATATAAGTTGGCATTCCTTTGGTTGTAAGAAATAGAAAACTTGATTTATACTGGCTTAGCATAAAGGGATTTTGTTGACTCATGAAACCAAACTGTGCTAGGAGGGATTTAGGCTACAGCTGTGATTTGATTGAGAACTCAAATGACATCACAGGAATGCAAGCCTCAGTTTCCCTTCTTATGAGTTGGTGGAACCATCAAGCTGGCTCCTGTCATGGTATTAAAAATGGCTGCAGCAGCCCCAAGCTAGCATTCTCACTCAGATAGGTCCAGGGAAGAAAAGTGTGTTTGTGTCCCAGGATTCTAGACAAATCTTTCCCAGATTCTCTCTAACTGGATCCATTTAAGCTCAGTGCACTTCCCTGAACCAATCACTGGCCAGGGTAATGGAATCCACTGATTGATTGAAGCCGATTTGAGTATTCCTATGGAGCTAGAGGTGAGGTATATCTCTTTTACACTGCATAGTTGAGGAATTGGATTTCTGTTAGGAAGGAAGAACATCC
Source organism: Colobus angolensis palliatus (assembly GCF_000951035.1). Taxonomy (NCBI): domain Eukaryota; kingdom Metazoa; phylum Chordata; class Mammalia; order Primates; family Cercopithecidae; genus Colobus; species Colobus angolensis. Next base: position 6,231,396 of record NW_012115599.1, read on the forward strand.
CATAGAGGAAATCAACAAATATCCAATAAGATATCCATGTCATCGGGACTATATCTTGTTGATTGTCATGGGGGTGAATTCTACCGAATGTAAGGCGTAGCAACAGACAGGGAAGAAGAAAGCAGGTGGGACAGAGCACCTGAGACAGAAATGAGGAGAGGATGCTGATGGATTTTTAATGATCACATCTGGTCTTTTCCTAAAGTCTAGTTCTCTCTCTGCCCTTGGTTCTTTGGAAAATCCCCATGTCCTTATAATAAATCTCCCATTTGTTTAAGCTGTTACTTGCTACGAGATTTGTACCAATTAATGGCTTCTAGAACATTCCTAAGTTATCTCTGAGCCCTGCCAGCCTTTACTTCTTCTTTTGGCTCAGATGAGGATCTTCCATTTGATAGCTCTGTTTCTTCATTTAAAGGTGATCTTTAAGGTGTCTTGGACCGAACGTGGCAAGCACGAACAAGGAGCAACAGGAGTTGACTGTGAACCTGAGGCAGGCTGGTAATAGTTTATTGGGTTCATTTGATATAAGTATAGGTAACATATGTGACTCCATTTACTTAGCAGATGTTTATCAGTTCCCCCAAAAGGAATGTTGCAAAAATCTTCAAAAGAGCCTTTCTTTCCTTCTCCCTGTACCTTGGATGTGATGTTATGTGAAATATGTTGAATTTTTTTTATTTGCAAAAGCCACAAAAATGTCCTGGTTGACATGCACTGTTGTGACAAGCCCTAGTAGATGTTGTCAATCATATTGCTTTATGTTACATTAAGTGACATATTGTAATGCGATTGATACAGCATGGGATGACACATCATGATGAGAAATATCATCTGGAAAATGTAGAAAAAAACAGAGGACTCAACACCACTTTTACTTTCTTTTTTCTTCTTCTTTTTTAGTGGTATGGAGAAAAAGATCTCCTTAGGATAGTTAGTTACTTGGAAAAGGGTTCAGGTCTTGGGGTTTCTACATGTTGCTCTTTTCATTTGTAATTAATAGGTGATGTAGAAAATATTTGCCTTCTTTAGGGTCTGATAAACTCTACATTTGAACTGAATGTCTGCAAACACGTTTGTGGTTCTTTAGTGACAATATATTTTCCACATATCAAAATTGCCTTTATAACCTTTCTATCAAAAGAATTCCACTGACCCCACTTTATCTTATAGTCTTCTCTTCAAATTTCCTGCTATTTCTTTATCTTGTTCTATAAAGACTGAGGGGCAGGGGGAAACCCTTTCAGATTTCACTGTAAGGTTGATGACAGTCTTACAGTGTAACATCTTTTAAAATTTTGGCCATATGTCCACAGTCTTACACAGTTCCTGGCACATAGTAGCACTTAAGTGTTAAATGAATTTCTAAAGAGTCTTCATCTTTATAACTTATTTGTGTTTATTGAGTGGCATTTAATCAAATATAGTAAAATCCTAGGTATTAGTTTTCTAGAGCTGTGATAGTAATTAAGTACCTAAGTAATAGTAAATAAGCACAAGCGTGGTGGCTTAAAACAACAGAAATTTATTTTCTGATAGGTTTAGAGGCGAGAAATCCAAAATCAGGGTGTTGGCAGGGTCATACTCCCTCTGAAAGTCTCAGAGGAGAATCCTTCCTTGCCTCTTCCAGCTTTTTGTGACCCCAGGCATTCCTGAGCTTGTGGCTGTATATCTCTAATCCCTGCTTTCCTCTTCACAAGGCCTTATCTTCTGTCTCTGTGTCTTCTCTTCTTATCAAGGACACTTGTCGCTAAATTTAAGGTCCATCTGGAAAATCCAGGGTGATCTCATCTCAAGATCTTTAACTTAATTACTTCTTCAAAGATCCTTTTTTCCAAGTAAAGTCATGTTCACAGTTTCTGGTGTACATATGTTTTGGGAGAGGGTCCCAAAACCAGTATACCCAATTAACAAAATGAATAAGGAGCTGGGGCTGTGCTGAGTAATTAACCTTTTTGGTTCATGGTTACATAAAATCTTCTTGTTTTAATCTACATTTAAAACCTTTTCTGTTTACTTTCGTGTCTCGGTAATTATGGTATTATGAAGATAATTATACATTTCTTTAATAATAGGTATCATTATAGTATCATAGGGTTTTCAATCGGATTGTGAATTTGCACTATATGGATACAGAGAATAGAAAAACTTGAGATGAGTTTATTGACCTCAATACAGACTCTAAAAGTCCTTTAAAAACAAGAAAACTGACCTCCATGAATGAGCTATGAGGTGCATGTGATCTGTCTTTTGTTAAAGCAGAACATAGAGATTCTGGCCAGTTGAGGATTTTGAGACCAAATTGTTTCCTTAAATGTGGATTTCATCCGTTACCTCCCCTTATAGGGTGCCCATATCTACCTACAGACATAGGAGTTCAGAGATGAGAAAAATGAATGTTAGGGTGACCAGAGAAGGTCTTCTGAAAGGAACAGGTGATACAATAAGGGGATGCCATTCAAGGGAAAGGTGTAGCCTAAGGGTTCTGCCTCTGGGCTGCCGAAGGTTCAGATGAGCACTTGTTATCAAAACAATACGGGGCTCCTGCATGTTATGCACATGTACCCGAGAACTTAAAGTATAATAAAAATAAATAAATAAAAAAATAAAAACAAAAACAGAAACAAAAAAACAAAACAGTACGGGGCTACACCCTTAGAACCAGGCATCCCTTAGTCAGGCTGGAAAATTTGCTTCTGGTGCTTCTAACAGTAAGACAGCAGCATGACCATAGACTTGCATTAACTTTTTATCTCTTTGTTCAAGATCTTGTGGCTGCATCGAATAATTTAATAAATCAAAATCGTTGTTCTCAATTTTCATTGTGGCTACATTGGTGTTCTTTTGAATGGAGTTCAATTATTGGAATGGCATATATTACATTGAATCATTTTATAGCTCAATCAATAGGCACATCTTCATAATAAATATTGATGCTCCTTGGATGCCTACACCAGTGTCCCACACATTCAACACAGCTGTTATGATTCAGGCAGCTCTGGGTAATTAATGTTTTTATTTTGTTCTTGTGCTGAACTCTGTCACTCACGTATGAACATGTTCTTTCTAGAAGGGAAGAGAAATTCTGACGCAAACGAAATCACCCAGGAATCTATTACACTAAACACGCTTCACAAAATTTTGAGAACTGAAATTTATTATAGACCTTCATCTACATAGAAATCAACAGACTGAATGCATGAGAGAAAACTAATAGCCTAACTGCCTTTAGTCTTTGAAAATGACTGACTGAGAAGAAATGGAATGTTTTCCTAGTAGGTTTGTAAAGCAGAAACTCTTAACTAAATCCTGCAGGGAATACCACTAGCTTCTAGTAAGGAAAATGAAAAAGATGCCTGGGGAGTGTCTCGTGAAGATACAATCAAAACTAAATATACAATGCCCCAAGGATCATAATTAGTACATTTGCTAAATAAGATTCTTATACAATCTTACACTTAATTATATTCTTATAGTCAAATAAAATCGGTAATTTTCTTTAAAGTTCAGTACACAGTGACTTATTGTTGAACAAATAATAAGATGTCTGAATTTCTAAAATATTTTGGTTCCCAGTAAGAACTCAACGTTAGTCATTTTTTCCTGCATCTACATGAAGGTGCTGGGTCTCACTTAAATCTTTCTTCACAAATGAAGAGTGGCTAGACCACCAGTTCACACATTCTCTCTCAAAGGGGTCATGTAATCTTGTATATGTATTTTAATAATAATGTATATATTATACCTGCCCATCTGAAAGCAAACATCTAGATGCTCTTTTATTTTTGTTGTTAACTCTTTGGAACACAGAACATGGACAGTCGTCTTAGTAGGTGGAAACTCAGAGAAAAAAAAATAGTTTTGAATCAGGGCCTGAGGCTGAATTGTAGAACAAGTAGGATATTTGTTTATTTGTTTCACAAGTATGGAATTGTGCATTTTGTTATGTTCATGAGTACCAAGTGTGTATACTCAGAGGGTGACTTTAACATGTTTGCAAAGTGTCCTCTCCAGTCAGTTTGTGTAAGGTGTTGTCCCAATAATTTTATTTTGCTTTTGTAATTTGAGCTACATTTCACTGTTGATTTATTACCAGCATGAGAATATCCTTGCCAGGGATTATAAAAGGAAAGGCAAGCCCTTTACACATTTAGCAGGGTCAAAACGCTGTTAGTTCTCAACTTTGAGGTCCTTAAAATTGTCTAAGCTTAGAGCTGAAGCTCACCTATTTTCTGTACAATTTATTTCAAACATTTCCCAGACTCATAATTTTGAACGTTTTTTATTGTAATTTTCTTACTTATTTTAATTTCTTTTCCCAAGATTCTGGAGTAATGCTGCTCAGAGTCAAGAAATTTTAAGGAAATGAGAGTATAAATTTAAGGCATTCTATGTTGCTTTACTTCTGTGAATACATCTGTACTGGTAATTCGATAACAGAGCATTGAATGAAGAAAGTGAAGAATGATAAAAATATGAGGGCGTGTGCAATGCACATTCAGACCTTATCAGCTCCAGGATCAGTTATCTGTTTGAAGAAAATTACATTGCATCTGTCAATAGACTTAATAACTCAGTGCCTGCGATTTGATAATGGATAATCACACAAATTCAGGAAGCTAGACCATATGCCATTCCAGTTTTCTCTTCTCTTATTCACCTTAATTTTCTAGATGAGTGAAATTATCTAGTTCTGGACTCAAGATGGCACACATGGAAATAGAGCCTGCAGGACTCCAGCCGCCTCCGATGTCAGTCAGGCGCAGGTGGAGGCTGCCGGGTTATGTCTGGGAGCCTGGAATCTAATTGAAATGGGCAGAGTTTGGAAAATTGCAAACCTGGACAATGCAAGTGATTAATGGATGGAAAGTAATAAAGGGTGGATGTGGAACAGTTGAGGGAATTGGCTAGTGGGAAACAGTAAGGCTTCAGAGCCAAAGATTCAGGATCTAAGGAATAATTTGGTATGTCTACATATAAACCATGAGGGATAGGGATTAAGTGGTAGAGATTAGAGATTATTTAGGGATACCTTTTCCTGGAAGCAGGGAATCCCTTAAGGGCCCTTAATTCCTGTTGATCCAGGATGCCATTTCTGTTTATAAAACTACTTCTCTACTCTTACGTAATATGGTCATTGTATCAATTAGCAATGATTTGGGTTACAAGTATTTCATGACTTAATTTCAGTGATTTAAACAAAAAAAAGTGTTTCTTGTCCTCAGATACCAAGAAAACCAGATGCAGGCAGTTTCTGGTGTGGATTTGGCTGCTCATTGATGTCATCAGAGACTGAAACTCTTTTCATCTTTCTGCTTTGCTCTTTGCACCATGACACTTGTCCTCATGTTTGTTTGTTCGTGGTTACCAGGTGGCCCCTCCATCTACACACTGTCTCCTCCACAGCACATGACAGGAAGGGAGGGACTATGCCATCAGAACCTGCCCCGTCACATCAGGAGACACAAACTTGAACCCAGATACTCTCAGTAAACACTTACTTTCATCCCTTTAGCTGGAATCCCATAGCCACACTGAATTTCTAAGAAAGCTGGATAAGTGAGTATCTCAGTTGGGGCTGGGTATATTGCTGCCCCCAAAAAAACATCTGGAGTTTTGTGAACAAGGAAGGTGGGAAGAATGCATGGCAATTAGGCACAAGCAGAGAATGTCACAACCATCCACCTAAGTTTTCTTGTGGAGGGAGAACAAGTGCTAGGCAATTGTGCTAGTATCATGGAGGCTACAAGTATTTGGTGGTACAAGTAATGCCAATAGTAGGGGTTGTTTGGGCTTTGCTGCAGTCTGTCATTACATGTTCTTTTTAATATGAATGGATTAGATATTTTTGAAATTTGCATTAAATGAAGTAAAACTGCAAGAATACACTGTGAAGAGCTGACTCCGCAGGAACAAGAAACCGAATCCACACTTTCAACAGGCTCTTTGCTGGGAACTACCCCTACATTTCTATGAGGCCATAGTTTAAACTGAGATTTTTTCTCTCTCTCTCTCTCTCTTTCTCTCCACCTCTCTCTCTCCAGTTTTATTGACTTTTTGGAGCTCTGCTTCTTGTGGATTGGGAATAACAATCAAGTTATGTTCTTAGAGAAGGCCACCATGCTGAAAAAAAAGTATATCACCTTTTAGCTTAATTAAATAGACATGAACTTGACAACAAGATGGCTCACTTATTAGGTGTATTTTATATCTATGCTACTTTTCTTTTCTTCCAAGAAAAGTTCACGGGGTTTGATTTACATCTAACATATTCCCAGAGAAGCTAGAGGGAAGTTGACAATAGATCTTATCACCTTATTTTGAAGATATGGATCTTGAGACTCAAAGACTTTGTCTTGAGTCAAATAGCAATAGTCATCACTGCAAATATTGCTACAAAACATTCCACTTGGCCACATTGCCCTGCTGCAAATAGATGTCTCTCAGAAAGTGAAATCAAGACATTAAATGAAAATGAGACCATTTGTCAAAGTATTTTCTGCTGGAGAAATGAATTCCTTGAGTGGTCAGTTACAGAGAGCAAAAGACCACAGCCAGCTTTGCAGGAAGCTGGGCTCTTATTGGTAGATTCATAATGGTTTGATAATGCCACCATTTTTGTTACTGCATCTTTTAAGCAAGAGGGAACTTTCTTCCAATTTAGAGTTTGTTCCTCTCATAATTGTTCTTAATCGTAGAACTGATGTGTATTGGTATTTAAAATTGTCATGTGTGTGAGTATCCTAGGATTTTTCTTTCATTTACTCTTTCAACAGCTATTTATGGGAGTGCCCACTAAGTCCTTGGCATAGTTCTAGGTGGTGAGAATATAAGACAGATGAGATTATTGTTTCCTAGGTTTCCATTCTAGGAAAGGAGAAATACAAACAAGTGCAATTATTAGCACTTTAAATGAGCTAAACTGGAAAGGCAGTATGCAGAAAATGACCTTCTGGTTTTTTTTTTTTTTTTTCCACTGTTCCTTTGAACTTGCTTCTTGGACTATTTAATCCTTGCTCCATAGGTAGAAACCTTGGACTGGTCCATCACTTTTCCAGTCATTTTAGTCACACGAAGAGTCTGTAAAATATTTGAAGGGCACTGCTCTAAGGTGAGAACAAGATAGGTCTGATGAAGGAACAGAAAAACAGTAGAAGGCCTTTGTGGCCTTACGTAGTGGGAAAGGGGAGAGAACCTTCGAGGAGGTAAGGTTGGAATGTAGGTAGAGACTAGCCAGTTCATGGGCCAGGAGTGCGAGTTTATTTTCAGTGTGAGCTGCAGCAGTGGAGGGTTTTGAGGAAGAGAGGGACATGATCTGATACGTAATTTAAAAGATCACTCTGACTTTTGCATGCGAATAGACTCTAGGGAAGAGAAAGAAACAGAAACTATTTGGGGGAGGCTTTTGCCTTGGTCAGGGTGACAGATGAGGGTGACACAGAGCAGGGTGGTGATGGCTTTGGGCTATGTGAAGTCTTTCAGGGAGACCCTTGTCTCCTAATGCCCATACAGCCACCACCGTGGGAGCCATGTGGTAGTATTTAGTAAGTCTGTGCTGAATATCACATGGATACCTTCATGAGTCAAGGGAAAGAAATGCCATTTATAGGATTTAGAGGAAAAATGTGTCTTTTGGTTGCTTTATCTTATATTCTAATATCTCAAATTCCCATTCTTAGTGCAGGCCTTAGGATGTAAGCAAGTACCGAAGGCTTAAAATCAGCCTGAGGAAATTTTTCCCTGACTCACTTTTTTTTTCTGATTGTCACACCTTTGGCATAATTCAGCCTTCAATCCACACACAAGAAGAAAAGTTTCATTAAATATTGTGCGAATTTGGTTTTCTGACTTTTTAAAAAGGAATTCTTGCCTCTCCTTCTCTCTTCTTTCTCCCTTCCTCACCCTTCTCATCCCTTCCCTCTCTCTTTCTCTCTCTGTCTCTTTCATAAAGAAATAAGTGAATGGCAAAGCAGAAGGCTTGATTTAATTTATTTGGGGAGAAAATCCACGGGGTGGTGCCATTACTACACATGTTTGTCAATAATTATGTTGAGAAGGAAAAACAGAAAAATTCAGTGATATCTTTAGGAAAAAACCCCAACAATCTCTGGCAAAGTCGTAAACCAACCCAAGTGCTGCCATAAAACTTCAGCACCGTGTATGGTTTCAAAGCAGGATTTGTGAAGCAAAACCCATGATTAAAGTAAGAATAATATGAGCTTTGTGCAGCCCTATTGGCCCCTGCTGTGTAACTTAAGTCTCCCCTCCTCCTTGGATTCTGCAGAGGAGGCTAAGCAAGGTGAAAATACCTCAGGGAGGAGGGCTGTTCATATCCAGATCAGGGAGGAAATTGGTCTTGGGAACCAGGGACCTTTATCCCCCTTGTCTTGTGATAAAAAACGGGTTGGAGCTCAAGACAATACATTCTCTCTCTCTCTCTCTTTTTCTCTTTCTCTCTCTCTCTCTCTCACACACACACACACACACACACACAATCTTGCTAGGCTTGATTCTGGTGTGACTTTTGTGATCCTTCATACTGATTCTCATTGAGAATTTAAGTTCAAGTAAGTTCTTTCCTTGACTTTCCCTTTTCTCATTAGCTCTTACTCCCCTCCCTCAGCCTCAATCTTGTAACTTCTCCCTAGAACAAGTTTGCTGGGCTCAGCCTACTCTTCCCCCTCCCTCTCCTCCCTGTTTCCTTCCCTTTTAGACCATGCTATCCTCATTTCTTCCTTTGTTCTTCTTTACCACACCCTACCCTATGGCCCCTTCCCCTTCCTCTTTGTTCTCTTCTCCATCCCCCTGTGGTGTGGAGCCAGGTGTTATTAGTTGAAGACAGTCACAGATGTTTGTTTCCTGTATCCTTCAGACTCCATTTTGGGGGAACTGGATATGGAAGTTACCTCAAGTGTACAGATAGATTCAAGTCAAGGACGGCTTTCTTTCCTCTGTGAGCATCCCAGGGACAAATTGGATGTGTCCTGCAGGAATGGAAAAAGCCACAGGTCACAGGTCAGCTGCTCTGAATTCATGTGGGGGGCCTGTCACAGCCTCTGTGACCTCAGGGTGCCCATCTGCAGGTAAAGGGGTCAGACCAAATAAGGTTTAAGGTCCTTAAACATCATTTAATCATCCATGGTTCCAACTGTGAGGATGTTCATTATTACCAATTCTGGCCAGAAAAGCAAGACTCTTTATAAATGAGACAATTCTCCTGCCTGCCTGTGCATATCTGGGTGAAATATTGGGCCCAGAAGGGTTCTAATGAGACTGGAAGAGCCCCAAGAAGTATGTGTGTAAGCATCCCTGTGCCTCTTGGGAAGGGATGCATCAGGTCTCACCTGTGGCCTGGAGGAAGGACCCCCGAGGTGAGTTCAGTTTGCTGCTGGCCACAAAAGATGACTGACTGTCCCACAATGGACCCCTGTTTTGAGAGCTCCCAGGCCGCCTGAATATCTGTCTCTGGCATCACTGTGGTGGGATCAGTTCCCTGGGTGACAGCAGCCACCTGTCCTGATATCCAGTTCATAGGTTGTTGCTTGCCTAGGAAGGTGATGAGTGGGCCAGCTTTCCTGTCGGCCTTTGAGCTGACTTCCTTCAGGGCAGATTCAAAACAACTCCAGGAAACTCATTGAAAAGGGTGGAGGAACCTATGGCACTTAGCAGATCTGTATTTTTTCCTTTAAGGCTTTCTTTCTCTGCAGATGATCAAACAGCTCCCCTGTCTTCTAAGGCCTCAGGACTCTTATCCCCATTGGCCTTCTCTCCTCCTTGCAGGCAGCAGGCGGGGCTGGCCACAGGCCTCCTTCTTGGCTGCACCCTGCCAGCACTCGACTTGCAATTTCTCCAAAGACGTTTCTGTTTTTCTCAAGGCAAATGAAACTTCATGGACCATTTCTTCCTACTTTCATAGAAGCAAAGGCTGGCACAAGGGAGGGGGTGGGAAACGCATACAGAAAGTCACTTCTCAGCACCCGCAGAGGAAAGTGCTGACCCAGCGGCGGGGCACGGGGACTCTGGGTACTCCGAGGAGCAGATGCGCAGCTGCAAGTGCACATCAATCATGCAGCTTCCTGTGCGACAGGTAGAGCAGGACTTCTCCTGATCAAGTGCTAGTGTGAGAAATGCAGCAACCTCCCCTCCCCTTCCCCCATTCCTATCTCTTCCCCCACCCCCCACCCCCACCCCGCTCTAGCTCCTTACTCTTTTTTTCAAAACAGGAGCAGATCTTTTTTTACTTCTAGCCCAGATGCTACTATTTTTCTGTTGTTTGCACTTACTGAGTTGAAATGCAACAGATGTTTCAAAAGGGTTTAAAATGAAATTCCTCATTAGGGACCATGACAAATAAATCACACACCTAACTTCAGAGATTTCCTTTGCTCAGACTCTTGACAGAGATATACATATATTTTCCAGGGTGGAAAGGGAAAGGAAGATCTCTTGTAATAAAATGACAATGAGAAGAATAGGATAATAATCACAATTATTTACTGACTGAGCTAGGATGTTTAGGTGCTCTAAGTATTTTCCATCTGTTATTCGACACTCATAGTTACCCCGAAGGGGTAGGTATTATTGCCCTTATTTTATTTATGAAGAAATTGAAGCACAAACAGGATAAGGGAATTGACTGAAAATTAAGCTGATCTACAATTGAAGGTAAGAGCTTGATTCGATCATTAAATCCTATAGTCTTTTGGACACACACACATAAAACTTGAAATGAATTTTTTCAATAAACCAAATTTCCCAGACTTTACTAACAAAGGAGGTTGCAGTATAAGCAGCTCCCACATTTTACTGGACTTTTCCTTTCCCTCTGTTATTTCTAGAGAGTTTCCAGGGGGATCTCAGATATATTTTCTGATGGTTTTCTTACTTTCTGCTCCCCTTCAGATGCCTGAAGCCAAGTGTCTCACTCCTGCATCTGCTGGGGCCTTTTGTGTAAACCCCTTTCCTTGCTAAAATCTTCTAGAAGCACCAGTCTGAGGCCTTCAGTCACCTGGTACCCTTGAGACAGCACCATGCTGGAGCCAGGCTGTGATCCAGGCAGAATGGCATGGCCCTTCCCCCAGCAGCCCTTCTATCTCCCAGCTACCCCGGAAGTCCTTTATGCTAACAACCCTCTTGCATTTTTAAGATTTATGTATGTATTTATTTTTAACTTTTATTTTCAGTTCAGATATACATGTTCAGGTTTGTTCTGCAGGTAAAATCGTTTCATAGGGATTTGTTGTACAGATTATTTAGTCACCCAGGTATTAAACCTAGTACCAAGTAGTTATTTTTCCTGATCCTCTCTCTCCTCCCATCCTCCACCCTCTGATAGGCCCCAGTGTCTGATGGTCCCCTTTATACGTCCCTGTGTTCTCATCATTTAGCTCCCACTTACAAGTGAGAACATGAGTATTTGATTTTCTGTTCCTGCATTAGTTTGCTAAGGATAGCAGCCTCCAGCTCCGTCCATGTTTCTGAAAATCATATGATCTCCTTCTTTATGGCTGCATTGTATTCCATGGTGTATATGTACCATATTTTCTTTATCCAGTCTACCATTTATGGCATTTAGGTTGACTCCATGTCTTTGCTATTTTGAATAGTGCTGCAATGTACATACATGTGTATGTGTCTTTATGACTGAATGATTTATATTCCTTTGGGTATATACCCAGTAATGGGATTGCAGGGTTGAACAGTAGTTCTGTTTTTAGGTCTTTGAGGAATCACCACACTGCTTTCTACAATGGTTGAATTTAGGACGTTTTCTCTCCCCAGAGCCTGAGCTGGATACAGATCCCCTGTTCCCCATCCTATTGTCCTGTCCCTGTCTCTAGGCCATTAGTTAACAGAAGTCTGACTAGGCTGGCTGAAAGCACATCATTTTGCTTGTCCTTTGCTTCAGCTCTCCAAAATCTTGAAAAGGTGGTATGAATAGTTGCCAGAATAACATAAAACTTAGATACTCTCAAATTAGTCCTTGTTGCTTCCATTAGGTCTTTTCTGACAATTCTCTCAAAAGGACCAAAGATTAGCTCAATCAGTGGCCCTGCCCTGCAGATATGAGCAGATAATAGTGTCTCTGACTTAGCTGTCTGGTAGAGTGAGGAAGACAATGCAAATATGTAAGTGCTGTGAACTTTTTGTCATTTCTGTTACCTCTGAGTCCATCCATTCACCATCTCCTCTGCCAGAAGATTCTTCTGTCATGCGGCCCAGTCTCTCCCCTCCTTTAAGTCTTTGCCCCAGAGTCATCTGATCAATGAGACCTTTCTTAACTACTTCATTTAAAATGCAACATTAACTAACTGACCTTAACTAACTGACCCATTTCTAACTAACCTACTTCTCTGTTTAACTTTTCTCCATAGCATTTTTAAAAAATGTGGTGAAAGACATATAACACAAAAAGACACACAATATAAAATTTACCCTCTTCACTTCTAAGTGTACAGTTCAGTAGTGTTAAGTCTATTCACATTGCTGTCACTGGATCTCTAGAACTCCTTTCATCATGCAAAACTGAGAGTCTATACCCATTAAAATGGAATTCCCCATTCTTCCCTCTCTTAGCTCCTGAGAACCACCATTCTACTTTCTGTCTCTATTAATTTATGTATCCTATGTATCTCAGCTACATGGAGTAAAAATATATTTGTCCTTTTGTGACTGGTTTATGCGCTTAACATAAGGTCCTTGAGGTTCATCCATGTTGTAGCAAGTGTCAGAATTTTCTTCCTTTGTAATGCTGAATAGTATTCCATTGTGTGTATATCCCACATTTGGTTTATTCATACATCAATGGATATTTGGGTAGCTTTCATCTTTTGACTGCTATGAACAATGCTGTTTGAACAAGTCTCCTTAGAATTTTTCACTTTTTATATTCTAAATTAGGAGTTTATTTGGTTTATGCCTGGTATCTTCCATTAGAATATAAAGTCATAGATTTCTATTTTGAACACTGCTATGTCCCCAGATTCTGAAACAATGTTTGAGATGAGGTAGGTGCTTAAAAATATTTGCCAAGTGGATTAGAAGACAGGGGAGGTTAGGAGAAAAATCTAATGTGGATGACGGGTTGGTGGGTGCAGCAAACCACCATGGCACGTGTATATCTATGTAACAAACCTGCACGTTCTACACATGTATCCCAGAACTTAAAGTATAATGGTAGTAATAATAATAATAATAATAATAATAATAGACAGGGGAAGGTAACAAAAGTTCTAAAAAATTGGTTTTGGAGGAATCAGAATAACAAATGTGGTATTAAATGGTCTCTAAATACAAGAATTTAAAGACTTCAATCTTCAGGTCACCCACAGATCAAGGTCCCTTTCTTTCTTCAAATGTCATTTTCCTGGCAATGACATTAAAAGTTGAGTATACAAGGTAAACTTGAACGCTGTCCTTACCAACAGGAAAGGACAGTTCTTTTCCCATCGGGACTGATGAGAAGTCACACTCAGCCACATCTTTCAGGACAGCAGTCCAGTTTTTATATGGTTATATTCAGTCTGATACCTGCTGTATTCCTCATGTCAAATTTACGTGTGAAGTTAAACTTGCAGGAGAGAGGGAGGGTAGGGAGGAAATTAATGCTCTTCTCTGCATTTGTGCCCTGTCTTTTTCTCATCTCTGTAAAGTATAAACCTTTAACGATCCGGAATCCAAACATGAAAGCTTCAATAATGGAGTATTTTCTTGTAATAATTATTGATGAAAATGAAGATCCGTAGGAACTAGAAGTGCTTTCCAAATCATCAAACAAATGTCAAATTGTTCTTAGAATAATCTGTGTGTAGATGGCTATAGTCAAGTTCTTTGAAAATTGGTCACTTAGAAACCTTTTTACTGGAAGTGTGGTCTGAGTATAAGCAGCAGCAGCAGTGTATGGGAGCTTGTTAGAAATGCAGGTTCTCAGGCCTATCCCTGACCTACTGAATCAAAATCTGCACTTTAACAAGATGCCCTGGGAACTCAAATGCATCCTGAAGTCTGAAAAGCATTGGCTCAGGGTATTCATTCCTCCAAATAATAACATTCTTCTCCAACTTTTAGGGACATTTACCCTTATTGCAATTTCAGAGACTTTATCTTATTCCATTAATGTAATTTTTGAATCTTGATGTTTAAATATGACCATAGAAGTTATTTTGTGTTTTCTTTGGAAAGCCAATTTATTGTAAAAAATATCTGCTAATTTTCAGACTATAGAAATAACTTTTTGAAATGTGGCACCAGAATCTAGAGTCTGTGCAATTTAAGATTCAGCAGTAAATTACAGAAAAGATCTTTAACAGAGCAAAAACAAAAATAGTATTTTGGATTTTAACTACTCTTGCATTTTTTTCTTCTCAGAATACTTGGGTCCCTGCTTGGCATTGTCAACCTAGAGAAAGGAAAGAGCTTTCACTACATTAATGTTATCCAACATGCCTATTTTCTTCTTTTTTTTTTTAATTTTTTTTATTATTATACTTTAAGTTCTAGGGTACATGTGCATAACGTGCAGGTTTGTTACATATGTATACTTGTGCCATGTTGGTGTGCTGCACCCATCAACTCGTCAGCACCCATCAATTCGTCATTTATATCAGGTATAACTCCCAATGCAATCCCTCCCCCCTCCCCCCCCATGATAGGCCCCAGTGTGTGATGTTCCCCTTCCCGAGTCCAAGTGATGTCATTGTTCAGTTCCCACCTATGAGTGAGAACATGCGGTGTTTGGTTTTCTGTTCTTGTGATAGTTTGCTAAGAATGATGGTTTCCAGCTGCATCCATGTCCCTACAAAGGACGCAAACTCATCCTTTTTTATGGCTGCATAATATTCCATGGTGTATATGTGCCACATTTTCTTAATCCGGTCTGTCACAGATGGACATTTGGGTTGATTCCAAGACTTTGCTCTTGTGAATAGTGCCGCAATAAACATACGTGTTCATGTGTCTTTATAGCAGCATGATTTATAATCCTTTGGGTATATACCCAGTAGTGGGATGGCTGGGTCATATGGTACTTCTAGTTCTAGATCCTTGAGGAATTGCCATACTGTTTTCCATAATGGTTGAACTAGTTTACAATCCCACCAACAGTGTAAAAGTGTTCCTATTTCTCCATATCCTCTCCAGCACCTGTTGTTTCCTGACTTTTTCATGATTGCCATTCTAACTGGTGTGAGATGGTATCTCATTGTGGTTTTGATTTGCATTTCTCTGATGCAACATGCCTATTTTCTAAATTCCCACAGTACTCATCTCCAAATTCTTATGCTTGGGTTATCCCCATTATTGTTACCAGTGCTCCAATCCTTATATTTAGAGTACAACTTGGAATTTGGCTGTCTCCTAGAGATATTCATTTCAGATTAGTTCTACCTTCTCCCTTCTCTCTGAATTATTAGAGGAGCTTAGGGAACCGACACCCACATACACACACAAGTATCATCAATGAAAGTTCTGTCTATGGAGCATGGAAGCCAAGTCTAATCAGTCAAGTAATCATATTAATCATATTTAGCTTGGTGATGCCATTCTTTATTGTTGGAGTAATTTCTGTGTAATATGTTGTTTATCAGACCTAATTGGGATAAGAATAGCTTGGGGTTAATAGTTGAAGAAATGTTTCACATTAGGTCACTTGCCTTGATGAAAGGGTGACTTCCTCTGTCTTTAAGAAAAATCCATCTTAAGACATGCTCCTTGTTCTTTATGCATTATTGTGGGGACAGGAGCCCCCAATGCACCAGAACTTGAAGTTTAATAATCCTGGTGGTTTAACTTCCTCCCGTGACAGGTGGGGAACTCGAAGCCTAAAACTTATAATTGATCCACCCATGGTTATGTGACTCAATTATGTGTCACTGTCTCACTGTATTAAAAGAAACCACACCCATGGTTATGTGGCTCAATTATGTGTCACTGGTTATGTGTCACTGTCTCACTGTATTAAAAGAAACAACGGGAAGTGTTCTGGCTGCCAGACCTGGAACTGGATGCACTTTAGTTAAAAACACAAGCAGATACGCAAAAAGTGCCTCTCAACCTGTGAGTCACTAACTCTTGCTGCGGAAAGCATCTGACACACTACACTGGAGGGAGTTTTGAAATAAGCAAATGGCATTGGAGGTTTCTGTGTCTGCTAGTGTTAACAGTCAGCTGAAACTGACCCTGAAATACACTACGATGTGTTGGTGACCTCTCCCAGGAAGTGCCTCTATTGCACTTTATTTCTTGTGAACTACTCTTTCCTGTTCTGTTGCCTTGAAGTCAGGGCATAGAAAAACCAGGCACGATGCTTCAATTTGGGCCAAATGACCTGTGTAATAGCAGTAGTTACAATTGATTCCAGAGGACACACACTCTTTGCTTCTTTTATTTCTATGTTATGAAGCAAATAGGAAAAAGAATGAATATTTGAGGCAGAGGGTGAAAAAAAAAATCACCAATTGCTTCCCTGGATAGGCACCAGCATAGATGTATGAGCCCTTAACCCAGAGCAGATTAAAGCACTTTTGACAGTAATAGAACCAAGATCAGACATCATGATTCTAAGAGCATCATTAAAGGATGTACCACTGGGGGTTCTTAGCATTAATCACAGGTGATTATGAGGGCCTTGCCATGTTGTGAGTATCTCTCATGCATACAGACTCACAAACCTTCCCCGGCAAAATGATGGAATTATAAAATAATGATAGCAAACTGCTGCTTCAGGACAGCTGTTCACTGTTGTTGGAGAAACTGAGCCTAAAGGAATGGTGGGGGGAGAAAGAGACAGAGAGAGAGAGAGGGGGTTGTTTTGATTTAAATGACATATTTCATGCTTTAGCATTGATCTTAATTCAGATTGTGTTTGAAAAGAAGATATTTTTATTTCAAATATGATTAAGTAAGTGGTTGATCAGTTCCAAATCCAGAATTTTAGATAGCAAAGACTATGGTCAGAGATGATCTCCAGTTGACATAGGCGAGCAGCAAGCACGCCTCTGGACCCGCATGCATCATGTTTGCTGCCTCATTGGCAACCTGGCTTGGTGGGGACTGGAGGGAAGACCTCTGGGTAGACAAATTGGCTGTGGGGTATTTGTCCCTCCAAGTCTGGGGAGACCAGGACTGCTGGGGAAGGAGCTGGGTGTGCAAGGAAGTCACTGAACACTCAAATTGTTTCCTTGAAAATAAATAAGCCACAGATCACACATTTGTTCTGGAAGAAAATTGGTTTGGGAATCCTTAGTTCAGTTTAGTTGTGGATGATTTAAATAAGAGAATAGAATCTTCTCTCATTTATGATTGATCCAATAACCCCTCTCCCTTTCTGGATTATAGCTTTTTCTTCCATGCTAGATATTTGGTGCCTATCCCATGTTGTCTGTGTTTTGAAATACCTTTTTTTTTTTTTTAATGGCCCCCCTGTAATTTTTATTTTATGATACTAAAACACTTGAAATATTATTTATATTTTTAAAAGTACAATTTATAGGCATTTCCAAATATATTTCCCATTAAAAATGAGAACTTGTTATTTACTGAAGATATATAAGGATAAACTTCAGAAGACTTAAGTTTGCTCTGAAAACTTTATAACCCAGAATTTTAAAAGCATCCTCAGTTACCTCTTCCCCAATTCTATTCCACTGCATCATTCAGTTGTAAATGAATAGAGGCTTCTCCCCTGAAACTTGCCATTTGCCACACACAACATTAACTCTCCCACTCAAATGATTTCTTTATTCATAGATTTTTCCCCAAGCAAGAGCCAAAACAGTTTAAAGCATTTATTTTCAGATGCTTTATTTTTTCAACCTCTTTTGACCAGCCCTGGAAGGTGCCATTGGTCCTTGACTGCAAGTCAGCAAATTGCTTCAGTCATGGCTCTTCATTAAACTCACTTTTTGTTTTTTTCTTGTGGATAAAATTCTGAGACTCAGGCCAGCCAAACAGTATTTGGTTAGAGTGAAAAGTAGAAATTCCCCATTTCACCTCAATGACCACCGGCCTTGTGCCTAAAAATGTTAATATTTGTCACACATCCCTTTCTTAATGGCTTTCTCTAATTTCAAGTAAATCTTTGGCCATATGCATCATAGTTCATTTCAAGTGATGCAGATGACAGTAGCTTTATGAAGGAAGTGCAAGCACCTTTAAATTAGGGTAGGGTTGCCAGATTTAGCAAATAAAAAATGCAGAATACCCAATTAAATTGGAATTTAAGATAAGCAACTAATAACTTTTTAGTATAAGTATATTCCATGCAATAGTTGGACATCCTTATACTAAATTCTTAGGTGTTGTTTATCTGAAATTCTAATTTAATCGGGCATCCTGTACTTCTCTGGCACCCTGTGTTAGGACAGAGGAGTGAGTCAATTTTATGCAGCCACTGGAGTTGGCATGGTCCAGCACTAAAACCCCTGTCCCAGGAGGTCCTGTCAAGAGAAGAACTAGGTTAGTCGGCCTTACTTTGATCAAGAACTACAGAGGAAAATTCTAATCCATTGCACTATTTCAGGATCTAAGAGATCAGGGACTGCAACAAATAGAAAGTGAGGTTAGAAAACCAGATCTAAATCAGGTGACCACACTTGACTGTTTTCTGTGAGGATGTTCTCCATTATCCATGAGTGTCTTTCTTCCTTTATTCTCCCTAAACTTCCCATAAAGATGAATGTGGTTTGCTATCTAGCGATGCTATAGGAAGTTGAGCATTAATGAAGAAAAGACGGCCATCTGTCCTGGCTCACGACCCTCTGGGCACTTAATGCTAACCAGCTTCTCTCCTGGTTAGTATTAAGATGGTGTTGCAGGTTCTCTTAAGCAGCCGGTACTTAATGCATATAACAGGCTTGTTAAACCCCTTAAGGAAATAGGCATGGACTCACAGATCTGGCACCATGAAGTCTTGGCTCGCTCCTTGCTGCCTATCTCTGTTCAGCTGCAGTTGTGGAGGATAGACATGACTGCAGATGGAAGGACCCTGAGGTATAAATCAGGAGACCAGGGGTACAGGGGCGCTTGGCTTCCCGTTCTGCTTCTCAGTTTGCTTACCCTCCAGTTAGAGATAATAAGCCTTGTCCTTCCTATATAAGGGGATGGATATAGCAGCCAGACAGGCAGGTGAGTGGTGAGTGGACAGAATACCAGATAAACAGAGGAAGATGCTGTTTTCCTTTGCTTTTCTGCATCCTCTTCTTCTTGGTAGATGGCCACATGTCCTAGTTTGCCTAGGACAGTCAAGATTTACTCCTATTGTCCCACTATAATTGTGAATAACACCCCTTTCACTCTCAAACATGGAAGATACATTACAATGTCACTTGCATTATGGTAAACATGTTTATGAATACCAACCTAGGATACATTTGACAGTAGAAACAGAATATGTGAAACTAGGATTTGGTCATTTTGATTTGTCAGAGGTCACACAATTGCAAAGTGGGCTAAAGGAACACCTAGTCTTCCCATCCCAAGCCCGGTTGCTACACCAGGGCCCACTTTAACCCAGAAGCTGATAATGGGGTTTCAGGCAGAAAATAAGGCTAGATCTCTTGTCTCCTTCCCACAATCCTGTAGGATAGGATTTCTCAGCTTCAGTACTATTGACATTTGGGGTGGGATAATTCTTTGGGGCTTGGAGGCTGTCCTGTACACTGCGGGACGTTTAGCAGCATTTCTGGCCTCCGCCTGCTAGGTGCCAGTAGCACCCCCACCCCCAACTGTGACAACCAAAAGAATGTTTCCAGACATAGCCAAATGTCCCCTGGGGGCAAAAATCACCCCCATTTGAGAATCACTACTCTTTGAGAAAGGAATTAAGATTTCCACTTTATAGTGATTATAATTGGATTTGGGGGAAGTTGCCAATCCTGTGGTTATAGCTCCAAATTGTAGTCTTAACAAAAACAACAATGACAATTGACACTAATATTTCTAAAGCCCTTCATATTTACCAAGTCTTGCCCGGGTAAGCCTTGGGGAGGAGGGAGAAAAATACGTGGCCAATTTTGAGTCACAACCCATGTGCGCCAGGTGGCATTCCCAGGGATTTGCGGGATAAAATAGATGTTCACCAGTGAGACTGCTTGCTGCTGTCTAAGAGTCTGGCAGGGCCCCAGGCAGTGACATCTTATGTCACAATACTGGAGGAATCTTAATTGAGTCTTCATGAAGGCAAGGAAAAGTTAATTGATGATGACTGAGTACACACCTTGTAACAAGAACGTTATACAATTTTGGACCCCCCTTTCTCTATTAAGCTAAGAAACTGATAATGCTCCTTAATGGAATATATCACTGTCTAGAACTTTCTCTGTGCCCCACACTTTCTGGGCAAGGTTGTCTACTACTTGCTTCCAGGGAATATTAAGTATTAAGTCTTAATATTTGCTCATTCTCTTACAGAAAGTACAGGCTTCAAGTCTGGGATCTTTATCAACCAATATCTAGTATGCTCTGCAAATGCTGTGCTAGCTAGATGCTGTATCTGAGGCTCTCTGACTATACTGTGTCCTCCTTCTCTCTGTGAGATCAGTGATTTCCATCTTAAAATCTGTTGAGAAAAAAATGTCACTTCGTTTCCCTCTTGGAGTGCGTTCTGATTGTCTGCTGTAGACAAGCATGGATGTCATGACTCTGCCTGTGTAACACTATTAAGGTGTGCCTCTGAGTCTTGAGAGTTTTATGCCTAATAATATGGGGCAGGGCAAACATCAAGCTTCAGTATGCTTCTTCTATTCTTGCTGGTCCCCATCAATTCTAGGCAAAGGTGGTAGAATAGAAGCAAGGAAAAAAGCAAGTTAGCTGGGTGGGCATTATCACTGAGAGGGAATTATGAATAATTAACAGGGGCATTGACCAGTAACAATGACAAATCATAGTGTTTCAGAGGGAAATTAGTTTGGGATAAAACAAGGACCACGGGACATCAGTCTGTGGCAGTTGCTATGGCCCCTTATGGAGTTTTCACATTTTAAGAAGTGCTTGGTGGTGCTGCAGAATTTTGGAATGGAAAACATCATGTTCTTGAGCTGAGCTGGACACTTGGTTGTCAATTCTGAAGAATCTGTAAGGCAGGACATTCTAATAGCTTTTTTTTTTTTTAGCTGTAGTTACCATCCTCAAATATGGAAGTAATTGATACTCAGCAATGAAAGCTGCGTATGCATGTAGGAGAGAAGGAGGTTTCACCAGACTGACAAATGGAGTCATGGTTCTGGGAAGGAGCAGGTAAGGAGGAATTTGACATTTACCCTAAGATCTTACACAGTCTGGACTGCGATGTTCCTGCGGAGGGCACGTTGACTTGTGAAACAAGTACCATGAGGCCCTCAAGCCAAACTCCTCCAACTGAATAAATGAGCCAATTCTACAATACCAGCCAGTAGATGTCTCTCTCTGTTATATCCCTTCTGATCATTACCTTGGCCATCAGACAGTTCTGCTACATTACTTGACTGTACTGCTGAGAGAGAATTGACAACGTTAAAACAACTCCATTGCTTTTATGAACTGGCTCCAGGAGACTAGAGTCCATTTCCATTACTGAGATGTGTTGCGTGCCTAACCCAATGCTTTTGGAAGCGGGATAATTAGGCATTGCAGTCTGTGATTGTTTAAAGGAGATATACATTCGGGTTGCAGACATGGTGCTGTGAAATGTCTTATTGCATGAAGATTATGCTTACTTTCAGGAGCGCCCTGGGGTTATTTTGGTTGGAAGTTTGGAAAGGAGCAGGACTTTCTTTTTGGTGCACACTCTACAGTAAGGGCAATAGCAATGGCAATGTTTTAATTTCAGACACTCTTGAGAGGCAACTGCTGGGCAGTTCTGAGTAATTCCAGCCACATATCCCTCTGCCCAGAAAAATTAATCACACCTTGGTCATGTCCAAAAAATCAGGGTGTCGCTTTTGAAACTTTAACCTTCTTGTTCTTAAAATGCCAGTGCCAACATACATAGTTTGTGTTTGCTGATACAAAGCATATTTGAAATCTGAAAGCATTTAAGAGTTAAATAATACAAGCTCCAGTGTCTGGAATAAATTACTGAAAATGCTGGTGTAAAGGGAACACATTTACTATACCTTTTAAGGCCCCAAAGAGAGCCCTAAAGAGGAAAGATTCTTTTCAGATGAAATATATAGATGGCTCAGTGATGATAAAGGGGAAGAATATAAGGAGACCTTTTCCAGACCTTCCCAGGTGGTCGAGAGTGCAGGAAGGATGGCTGTTGACTCACGTGACATGACACCCGAGTAAAATCGTGGGCAGTGTCCATTGAGGCCTCATCAACACTTACGAAGATTCGAGGATGGCCTTAGGAAGCAACTACTTATAAGGTGTAAACAAAAATGCTGTTTCCAGCAGACAGGTTTCAGGACCAAATTTCTAGACTAAGATCAGCCAACAATCAGCTGGAAACTT
The DNA here is from genome assembly GCF_000951035.1 of Colobus angolensis palliatus. Taxonomy (NCBI): domain Eukaryota; kingdom Metazoa; phylum Chordata; class Mammalia; order Primates; family Cercopithecidae; genus Colobus; species Colobus angolensis. The sequence goes on from NW_012115599.1 coordinate 6,253,824, forward strand.
GCTATGCAAAATGTGGACTGTGGACCAGCAGCATCTGAACCTTGTTAGAAATGCAGAATTTTGGGCTTTACTCCAGACCTACAGAAACAGAGTATACATATTAACAAACCCCTGGGTAATTCACTTGCACGTTAAAGTTTGCAACCTCTTGGGCTCTACCACAAAAACTTCAAGGACAGAAGGCATGTTATTTAGTCACTAGTTTATTCATTTGTCTATTTACTGAGTGTCTACTTTGTGCTGTGCATGAGACTAAGCCCTGGAGAGATGGTGCTGAATAGGACAGACAGGATTCCTGCCATGATCATATTTTATTTTATATTTCTTTAACAAACAATCATATTATGCTTCTTACAAATCATCACTATTTGAAGTGCTTCATTTACATTGATTCAATCATCTAATAACTCTTGGAGGCAGGTATTATTACTTTTTACCTCTTAGAAATAAGGAAAGAGGTACAGAGAGGTTTAGAAACTTTTCCAAGGTCACACAGCTTGGAAGTAACAGAGCCAGGATTTGAATTCAGAGTCCGGCTATGGAGTCCAGATGCTTAACCACTAAGTTATGCCACCGAAAAAATAATCAACTATTTATAACCTCAGGTTTTGCTGTTAAGGAAATAAACGTGATGCTGTGGAAAACAAGGGAGTACCCTTAGCTAGTCTGGTCTTGGAAGGTGTTTGTGAGATGACATCTAAACCGAGACCTGCACGGGGAAAAGGACCATTGTTATGTGAAGGGATGCGGAGAGCAAATTATAAGCAGGAAGAACAGCAAGTGCAAGGCATCTGAAGTCAAAGAATGTTGTTCTTTCTGAGAACTGCCTAAGCCTGGAGCATGCAGGTGGTGGGGAAAGAGATGGGAGGTGAGGCTGGGGAGGTCAGAAGGGCAGATCACATGAGGAGGTAAGCGGTATAGATGATGCAGAGCCTTGGAGGATAGGGGAAGGGGTTCAGATCCTATTCCCTTGTCCTGGGAAGCCAGTAAGAGTTTATGCAGGGAAGTGAGGCAATCTGACCGCTGATTTGACTGCTGAAAGGAGAGTGGATTGTAGGGTGCAAAAGTAGAAGCAGCAGAACCCAGCCAGAGTTGATCTGAGTGGTCCAGTTGAGAGATGTGTGTGGCTTGCACCACAGAAGTGTTAATGGGGATGAAGAGGAGAGCACAGACTCAAGACCTGATACGGAGGCAGGACCAACAGGAATGATTCTTTAGATGTGCATGTACACATGTGGGTATGTGTGTCAAAGTGTGTATGTTTCTGAGGGGTAGTGTTGACAAAAGGGAGGAGTTGGATTACATGAGAGCTTCCAATTTCAGCACGTTGGGTACACGGTGCTGCTATTTACTGAGAGAGAAAAAAGTGTAGATGAACAGGTTGGCATGGGTGGGAATCATGTTTTCCTATTAGGATATATTCCTAATAGGATATATATTTGAGATTCTTATTTCCAAGTGGAGGTGTCAGAGAAGCAACCATGTCTTTCCATTATGTAGTTCTGGATCTGAGTATTTGTTGAATGAATTTCAGTGAAGAAGACCTCCCTGGTATGAAAAAATACAGAATTCCATAGCAGTTTGCTATTGCCTGAAGGTTACTCTAGCAGAGATCAAAGCTTTACTTTGTATAGTTGGGAATGACATAAAAATGTAAGCAACAATCACAACAACAAGCAAACAAACCACAGATTATAAGAGTCAATACATTAACTTAATTTACATGAAGGCATACATGACAGACACCAGGGCCATCTTGAAAGTAGATTTCACCAGGTAGACACTGGGCATTGGAAGAGAAGATGGTATGAAGGTGTAAGTGCCTTGCAAGCATGTTCTATTTAATAAAGTATCTGCAGTGGCTAGCACAAGTGCTCACTGAATGCTATTTCAAATAAGGTATCCAAGATGAATTTTGTCCAAGACCAATGCAGTTTAATTGCAGTATATTTTGTGATAACAAATTCTCTAGAGAATTTGAATTGTCTGAAAATCATTTACCTTCTCATAGACTCATCATACCACTCCATACTTTGTTGTCCTCTTAGCTTTATTCAATGATTTCATACATATTAGGATCACAGAATTACTTGTATTATACTGAGGTGTGCAGAAAAAGTACAGTTTCCATGTTTTCTAAATTTGTTCTGATATCCTTTTTGTATTCTACCTGATTGGTGGAATGAAAACAACCACCACCGCTGCCCTAGTTTTAATGCAGTCTGGTTCAAAACTTAGTCCAGTTGAGTAACCTGTCTCTTTGGAGTATTATTTCTTTCTTCTCTACACCTCTGCCCTCTCTTAGGATGGTGTCTGAGATGGGGAGAAAGATCTTCGCGGCTTCAGAAAGAAGAGGTCTCCCCATGCTTCTCTCTGAGTGGGTGCTGCTTGGCATCCACTGGAATTTGCTTTAGCTGGCTACCTTCTCTAGACATTCTGCAGCTGATAAATTTGTGATAGGTTTCACAGCTCTGCCATGCTCCAGAGCTTTCCTTCCATTGCCTGGCCTCCTCTTGATCCTTACTGTCTCTGTAGATCCCTCTGAATCTCTGTAAGTCCTCCAAAGGGTTCCTGGAGAAGGCTGTGGGGTCATCCTGTCTCCAGGAAGGCCCTGTGGTTCTCTATTCAGAGTCTATGACACATGGGAACTGAAGGCTACTTAGAATTCCTTCTCTCAACCTGACCATGGCACTGTGTCTTCTTAACTCTGTTGGTCACCTTCTTCTCTTCAGATCTAACTTATCACCTTGGAGAGGGAGTTCTGAGCACACACATGACTACCTGTTGCCCTGTCTGTATGTCCTTTCTTCTTCAGACCTCCAAGGGGAAGAAGAGAGTTTTTCCTTGTCATATTCTCCTTTTTCACATAGTGGCACCTGTCCTCTCTATTTCAATGAAGCTGAAATGCAGAAGAGGTATGAGGTATAAGGAAACATATTGGAAAGTATTTCAAAAATATTATACTGGTTATACATATTTAAAGTCTGTGAATGCAGATGAGAGGCCTGAGGTAGTGTAAAATAAGGCCATGGAAAGTCTTGAGACATTCTTGATGACAAAATGCATTCAACCAGGAGAAAATTGGCCCCTGGAGGAAGACTATCACATATCTTGGTTCTTTTGTTGCTATATTGAGTCTACACTGGCAAATAAAGTCTCACTTTTTCAGTATCCTAGAGCAGAGTGCCTAAAAAAATGAAATTGATTCCATTGAGCAACTGCTTATGGAGCCTACTGTGTATTCGTTACTCTGCTTAGTGCTATGGAGGAGAGAAAAGGTAAAAGGTACGTATACTACTCACAAAGAGGCTACAGACTTCTTTGGGAGATAGGACACATACCTGTGAAGCAGTTGACTCAAGAGAGCCTAGGTAGGGTAGTATTATTGGAGCAAGTGGCTTGGCATAGACAGTGATGCTAGAAGAAATGAGGAATATGAGATCACTCTGAGCTTTGAGATCTCTAGAAATAATAGTCCATCCGTGAGGCATTAAGGATGACTGTGTTAAAGACAAGCACAGAGGTCTGGAGGATAGGGTGTGGAAAACAGGGAAGATGGAGGAGCAGCAAGAACCAAGACTTAAAAGTATGACTTCACTGTCCAATATGGTAGCCACTAGTCAAGGGTGGTTACTGAGCACTTAAAATAGGGCTAGACCAATTTAAGGTGTCCTGTAACCATAAAATACACACCACATTTTGCAGTCTTGATATGAAAAAAGAAGAATGTAATGTGTCTCATTAATAATTTATAAATATTAGTAATGTATTGAAATGATACTATTTGGATATATTGGATTAAAGCATATTTATTAAAATTAAATTTTCTTTTTTAAATTATTTTTTAAATGTGACTTCTAGAAAATGTAAAATTACATTTGTGGCTTGCATTAAATTTCTACTGGACAACACTGGGAGAAAAAAGATGTCAAAGGCGTTGCCTACTGAATGCGTCTGTGTCACCTAGGAGGTTCCTGTTTCTGAAGAAGAAGAATCCCCTTTATGTAAACAAGATAAAACAATAACAAAAACAAACTTCTAAAACTTCTGTGGGAAAGTAATTGTTCATTCAAAGTAACCAAAAATTCAGTAATATTTCTGTATGAACCCATATTGTAATAACGTTACCTGTAGCAATTTTGTATGTATTTAAAAATGACAGAGAAGACATTATCTGTAAGACAACCTGGGTGTATAAGAATCTGCAGCCCCTTTCATTAACTCTGAGGTCCCCTTGGAGTCTGCAGCTATAACCCTGGGGCTATAGCTGGGTGGGAATGGTGGGGCATTCAGAAAGAGAAAGCTGGCTGTATTGGGTAGAGCCTTGGACTTCATGTATAGGAATGGGACTTTATTCCCTAGGCAGTAAGGAACCTTAAATACTCACACACTCTTTCAACCTCTCCTTTGCATGTCTACCCAGTGTAGCTTTTTGAGGTGCTCTTGTCGTGGTGTTGAATTCTGTTCTTTCTGCAGCTTGGGTATCACTGTAGGTGCCCGTGCCCTCTGAGGGAGGAAATTGAGTGCAATTCTAAGAGATGGGTTTGAAACTTCCTGGGCATCCTCAAATTAGAATTGCTGTCTAGGCCGGACACAGTAGCTCATGCCTGTAATCCCAGCACTTTGGGAGGCTGAGGCGGGTGGATCATGAGGTCAAGAGATCGAGACCATCCTGGCCAACATGGTGAAACCCTGTCTCTACTGAAAATACAGAAATTAGCAGGGTATGGTGGTGCACACCTGTAGTCCCAGATACTTGGGAGACTGAGGCAGGAGACTCGCTTGAACCCTGGAGGCAGAGGTTGCCGTGAGCCAAGATCGTGCCACTGCACTCCAGCTTGGCAACAGAGTGAGACTCGTCTCAAAACAAACAAACAAACAAACAGAATCACCGTGCAGTATCTGGTCAAGTCTGCCAATTGACACCTTTTTGCAGGATTGGGTGACAGCTATAGTACTGTTATTGTCATGTAGCCAGAGACTCTGCTGGACTCTTATTTTCTATGTCTCTAAATAGCTTAAAATCCCTTCCCTAACTTGTGTTGAATGCCTGAAATCTGTTCTCAATGCCCAGCCCCTTGCTGGAAGAATCAAAGCATCTCACTTACCTGTCAGATAAAAGACATTCATGACCGTTGTCCAAAACCTGCTGCTCTTGGGACTGCTACCTGAGAAGCAGGTCTGCATGGGGCCATCCTCACAGGAGCAAAAGATGTGCCACCTCCAGATGTCTTGTGAGGTTGGTGATAATTACAGTCAATAAGGTCCATACCACAGGGGTTAAAAGGAGATGTGATAAACTTGGGTAACCTTGCTGCTGTTTGGGACATAGAGCTTTTATTTATTGGATTCCTCAAACCTTTCTCAGGAGATTTTGTCCTGTAAGTCACGCTGACAGATTTATCCTGGACTCCTGTCATCAAAGGCTGTTTTCTCACTAAGCAGGTGGAAGGAAAAAGCCAAGGAAGGTAACTGCCAGCTGGGTGGTCGTTTGTGCATTGGTGCCATGAAGTGGACATATATTATACGTATTCTGCAAGGCCTTAGCTATCGCTTCTGCTTTGTCCTAGATCTTTCCTTTGTGACAGTAGTTGCCGTCGGCATTCCCACATTATTGTCTGGAGCTGTAATTAGAGACGTAGGCCTCGCCCATACAGCATGCATAGACTATCAGGATTCGTCTCACACGTTGGTTGGTGAGGAAGGAGGGTCCAGTTACATCCACTAAAAAAGGCCAGGCAAAATCCTACAATATAAAGCTTCCAAACAGCCTTTCTAGAAACACTTTCAAATTTGCAGACACACCATCACCACCACCATGGACAAGGGAAGGATTCCTATTTGACCTCTGTTCAACTCTGGTGGTGGAAGTTTTGTGGGGAGGGAATAAAGAGATGAAGAAAATAAAGGAAGAAATGGTAGAAAAATCATAGCATTTTAGCCCTAGAGAGATCTTAAAGGATTAGGGTCCAGAGCTTTTCAGTCTGTCTTTTACCGTGAAATTCTTTGTTCAAATGAAATTGCTATTGTTAACATTTGTTTAGCTCATACTGTAAACCAGCAACTGAGCTCAAAGTTTTACACATAAGTCTTCACAAAACCCCTAGGAGGTAGGTAGAGTTATTGTTTTCATTTTCCAGACAAGGGAATTGAGGCACGGAGGAGCTTTAAAAGCTTGCTTGCTTGAGGTAATACCCGAAGAAGTGGTGGAGCTGATTGGAGCCCTGGCAGCTAGTGTCAGAGCTGGTGTCATGAGCCAGACATGATGGGGATGTCCTCCAGAGACGTGATTTTCACTTCAGTGCTTTACTGGTGGAACCAACCAATGAACAGAAAATTAGAGGGCTGCTCTGGTTAAAGCTGGAGTGTGCTGTGGCCCGGGCCTGATCCATGCACCCCCTCACCCCAGGGGAGTTAAGAAGAGTTAAGGGGAGTCAAGCGACATCTGATCTAGGAGTGCCCTCACATGTTCTTGGTTGATGAAGCTGAGAAGCTGTGTTTGGAAGGTGCTGAGCCTCAAGCCCAGCCATCTGGAGTCTCAGGTCACTGCCAACAAACCAAACTGTACCTGACCGCACCTGAAATCCTCTTGTACCAATTTCTCAGAGCTAATAATGATCAAGTAGGCCAAGCCCAAAGAATAATTAGAATGTTTTATAGAAACAGAGAATTATAGTAGACCTAGGAAATGATACTGACCCTTCTAAGACCCTGCCAACAGCAGATGCAGCAAGACTTTATGTCAAAGCCTGCATCTCCCGTAATGGTGCCCACTAAATGCTTGAGGGTCCATTCTCAGAATTTCTTACACAGTCCCAGGTGTTACCAGGGCTGTGTTCTTCAAGGTCTCGCCTACTGTGTTCTTCCTGCCCTGCTGACACTTTAAAGTCTGATTCAGTTACTTCCGTGTGCAAAGAGCTCTTCTGAAAGACCTACTTATTTTTTTTTCTTTCTTTCTTTCCTTCTTTTTTTTAAAATTATACTTTATGTTCTAGGGTACATGTGCACAACATGCAGGTTTGTTACATATGTATACATGTGCCATGTTGGTGTGCTGGACCCATTAACTCATCATTTACATTGGGTATAACTCCTAATGCTACTTTTTAATAGGATATTTACTTTCGATTTCCTTCTCTTCTTACTCAGCTTTATCCTTCTCGAAGCAAAGGACATGATTGTTTTGTATTCGAACAATCTGACCTGAGGTTAAAAAAGGTATTTATTTAATCAGTTGCCCACTGTGCATGTCCAAAGAGTTAATGCCTCAGCAACTCTTTCCTGGTTCCAGGAGGGAGGTGAAAGGGCCCTTCAGAGTAAGAAGGGTGTAGGTGAGATCTGGAAAGATACTTGGGAAAAAGTTGGATTCTCTTTTGTGTCTCCATGCTGTACTCCCCATTATGAATGCTGTCTTACCTAAGGCCAGGTCTGAGGATACAGGAGTAAAGGCTAAATGGTTGTATATCTTTGAAAGGAAAAAATACTTTTTCTTTCAACTTTCAAAAGTTCTTTTTTGTAACTAGGGTGGGCTTTCTTGTAACTGGCTCTTTCTTTTAACTAGGGTGACCTGCGAAGTGGTACAGGGCACCAAGCCCGGAGGACTGCTCACTTGGTTTCACGCTCTGCTGTCACCATCTTGAAATTCTTAATAATTTTAGAACATGGGGTTCTACATTTGCCTTCTGCATTGGGTCCTGCAAATCATGTAGCTTGTCCAGACTGCAATGCAGTTTGGGATACATGTGTTTGTTTGTAGTGAAAGTGGGTTGGAAGAATTATGTTTGTGTGGGAGTTATCACCACTCTGGTTACCAGCCTTGTAATAAGAAACTGTTCTGGCATAAAAATATATGTTTAATTCAGAGTTAAAAAGAACTATACTATATGAGAAGCATGTGATTATGCTGAATTTGGTATCTCACCTTTGTAAGTTTAAAGACTACTTCCTTCTCAGTGCCTTGTGCTATTTTTGACTTACAGATCCTGACACTCCAGGGTATGACCTTTTCTAACCAACGCTTGCCTTGCTGGCAGTAAGGTTACCATGGGTCAGGGCCGAGCTGCTTCATCTGTCATTTTCCTGTTGGGTGCAGAATGAGACTTGATAATGAAATGAGTCAGGAGTTTCAGTATGGTTTGATCATCCTTCTAGTTGATAATATTTAAAATAAATGATCAGATTATTCTAAGATATTTCAGGTCATTATATTCCAAAGACCCAGTGTTATTTTTCAAGGCAAATGTTGAAAAATGCCAACATCATAAAAAATTAGTTTATTCACATAATCTTGAGTAAAGTCACAATAAAATATATATTGAGTTTTTCAAAGAAGATATCAGGAAGTAAATGTTTCATAATATGATTATAATTATTAGCAAGATTATAAATATCAGATTTTAGGTAGTATAATGGAGAAAAATAGTAAAATAAGAGGAAAGCATGAGTAGCTAAATTTTTTAAAAAGGATAATCCCTAATCTGATTTGTCAAGGAATGTCAGACATCAGAAGTTGACTTTGTTCTGTAATTTAAAGTGAGGCAAGGACCAATTAGGCCCTGCCATCTGGTCCCATAGCGATTGTTGTTTGTAAGTATATTCTGAGCACTGTGCATGTGGGTCATTTTGACCTGTCATCTGCCCTCTCAGCTGTCTTAGAGAAGATAAAAAACTGACTCTCATTTTGGGAGATTGTGCAACGTGCTCAGGGGTCCTATGGTTTCTTCGGTGTGGACATCAAAAACTCAAGTATCTACAGGGGCCAAGCAGGTCACCAAAATGGGTGGTGCCCCTGGGTGGGGACTGGGTTGAACTGGAGAGCCATGTCCAGTCTTAAGTGAGCAGCATGTTCAGCAACTGACATTAGCTGAGCAGAGCAAATATGGTTGTCAGAGGTTCTGATTTCTCAACAGTTCTGATTTCTCTTCACTGGAAGATTTGAAAGGCTATCTAGTGAATCAATATCTGAAAATTCGGCTGTCCAAAAACATCTGTCACCATGGATTGCCCATACCCTGCGTAAGTGCACTGCTGCGGGCTGGGGCATATTGATAAAAGAAGAGGGGAGGTTATTTTCAGGGCTCACATTATTTTCTTAAACTAGAGGAAACCAATTCCTTTTATATTCAATTACAAGGCAGTCCTTTTTCTTGTTTTAATTTAGTTGACACTGGTCTCATTTCATTCCTTCTTTATGGACTCCATCTTCCTAACTACAAAATAGGAGTGAAAACCTCCTGATTTTTCACTTCAGATTGAATATTAGAAAATATAATAAATAGATACAGATATTTCTGGCTGAGAAGTGTGCAACGAACAAGACCACCTAGAGAAGAGACAAAAACTTAACACTTTTGCTATTAATTGACTTAATGGACATGAAAAATGTGCATATCATTCTGATATGGTTTATGGAATGGGCATGTCCTGATGGGGAAATGGCCTAAAGTGACCGCAGCTTCTCTCATTTTCTTTCAATCCTGAAATTTTGTGAAGTCAAATGATTGATTTTTTTAAAGGATTTATGGGCTATTTTCCTTATTGGCGAGCTAGTTAGACCAAGCTAAGAATTTTTAATCAGATTAGTAAATAAAATATCTTTCAAAGCCATTCTCACTTATCTGTGTCTGGAATAATAATCATTCCTGTGTAAAATTTATAGTTTGAGCTATTAAATTTTATGGTGTCAAATAACTAGAATATTAGAGTAGCTTGTGTCTTCCACTAGCAAATTTCATAGATTGCCCATCTCTCTTTATTCCTAAAGGAGAACCGAAATTGGTTTATTTTGCTAGAAATGTGTGGTGTGTGTGTGCTGTGTGTGTGTGTGTGCGCGCGCTGTGGCAGTATGTGTATATGCCGTGTGTCTAAGTGTGTATATTTATGTGCTGTATGTGTGTGTCGTGAGGGTATGTGTGTATGTATGTGAGGTGGTGGTGTGTGTAGCATGTGTGTGTGCTATGCGTGGGTCTTTATGTATGTGATGTGAGTGTGTGTGTGTGCTGTGTGCATGTGCTGTATATGTGTTTTGTGGGGGTACGCCTGTATGTATGTGAAGTGGTGTGTGTGTGCTGTGCATGTGGTGTGGGTTTATGTGCTGTATGTGTGCTGTGTGGGGGTGTGTATGTATGTGATGTAGTGTGTGTGCAGTGTGTGTGGTGTGTGTGTAGCGTGGTATATGTGTTGTATGTGTGCTGTGTGGGGGTGTGTATGTATGTGATATGTGCGTGTAGCGTGTGTGCTGTGTGTGTGCTGTGTGGCATGGGTATATGTGCTGTATGTGTGCTGTGTGGGGGTGTGTATGTATGTAATGTGTGTGTGCAGTATGTGTGATGTGTGTGTGTATGTATGTGAGGTTGTGTGTGGTGTGTGTATGTGTTGTGTGTGTGTGGTGTGTGTATATGTATGTGATGTGGTATGTGTGTACTGTGTGGTGTGTATGTGTATATACTGTGTGTGTGCTGTATGTGCATGTATGTGAGGTGGTGTGTGTGTAATGTGTGTGTGTATGCACTGTGTGTGTGCTGTGTTTGTGAGGTGGTGTGTGTATGCTGTGTGTGTAGTGTGTATGTGTATGTATGCAAGGTGCTGTGTGTAGTGTGTGTATGCTGGGTGTGTGTGGTGTGGGTATGTGTGGTGTGGGTGTGTGTGTATATGTATGTAAGGTGGTGTGTGTAGTTGTGTGTATGCTGTGTGTGTGATGTGTGTAGTGTATGGTGTATAGTGTATGGTGGTGTGTTTGTGCTGTGTGTGGTGTGCATAGTGCGTGTGCTGTGTGTGTGTTGTGGGTGTGTGTAGTATGTGTTGTGGGTGTGTGTAGTATGTGTTGTGGGTGTGTGTAGTATGTGTGGTGTGTGTGTGTGTGTATGTGAGGTGGTGTGTGTGTGGTGTGGGTGTGTGGTCATATGTGGTATATGTGCAGTGTGTATCATGTGTTTGTATGTGCTGTGTGTGTATTGTGTGTGTGTATGTGAGGTGGTCTGTGTGGTGTGTGTAGTGTGTATGCTGTGTGTGGTGTGTGTGTGGTGTTTGTAGTGTGTGTATGTGCTGTGTGTGTGTGAATATGAGGTGGTGTGTGTGTGTGGTGTGGGTGTGTGGTATGTGTACTGTGTTCATATGTGCTGTGTGTGCAGTGTGTGTTGTATGTGCTGTGTGTGTGGTGTGTGTGTATGTGCTGTGTGTGTATTGTGTGTGCAGTGTGTATCTATGTGTCTCTCCCTAAAGAGCCACTTTTGGTGTTCACAGACTCAGTGCTATGGCCCCAGGTCCCTAGAGAACCCTGGGCTTCATGGATGCTGAGCTCTGTCTTCTTCCTTGCTTGCTGTTTTGATTTCATGCCATGTCTCCTCCTCTATCTCACCAGCTTGGTTCCTTGTCTCCTAGGACCTTCTTCAAAGCCAAGTGCAAATCTGCTAATGATTTGCTTCTTTCTCTCTAGCTTTCCCTTTCAATCCTGCGTTCTGAATCACGACGGGCTTCTTCCCACCACATTTCTCGTTTCCTCCCCTCGGCTGCTTTCTTCTTAACTCTGTACCTAAGATCTTTTCTTCACTTCTCACAATTAAGTTTACTGCTTCCTTCAACCCCACCAATTTAGATAATTTCTCTGATTCTTAGATTTTTTTCCTTGTTCCCAGCGCGTTTTTCTTTTTGTTCAGACCCATGTTCTTGCTCTTCTAGGCCCTGCTGTCTCCACTGAGAAATTAACTCACAGTTCCTCTCTCCTCCTTTCCTTTCTGCTCTTTGACTCGTGTTTACAATAGAGTAAAAGAAAGGAAGAAATTTAAAAGTGAGGCACAAAGAGAATCAGTATGTGACGTGAGTGAGGTAAATACACAAACTCAGTCCATGAGATGGATTCCACAGAGTCTCCCTTCTTTTTTCTCCCGTTTGCCTTGGTGAATTTTCTTCCCTGGAAGCATGACAGAGAAGGCCTGCCAGAGCTCAAAGGTCAGAAGACACGGTGATCACTTAGCCACCCGTTTGTTGGTGCCATAGCTAAAGGACAGGATGAGAACAACTGGCCTTTGAGAGTGTACACATACCAGTCATTTTATTACTGACACATAGCCCTTACTGACAACTGCTTGTCAAAGGGAAATGCCAGTTGTGAAGAATGAGCTGAGTGTCACCCCTCATCTGCATTTAGGTCTCATCACATGGTAACCCAAGAGTAGCTCGTGCATCATCTGCAATTGATATCATGTCAGCTCTGCAGGACCGCGCCTGCCTTTCCCTTTCTAGTTTTGCTACAGCTCCGTGAGAAGGCTTCTGAGATCCCTTCCATCATATCCCTTCAGGCTTGGGGCCAGATGCCATTTCTGCCCCTGCAGTTTTCTGAGGCTTGGGAACATTGCAACGTCTTGATGGCCAGCTCTGCTATTGATCTTGATTTCCTTAATCATTTCTCCATCCTCCTTCTGAAAATTTATGCCTGTTTCTGGCTTCTATACCCTCTCCCTTACTCCCATCCTTTGCGAACACTCAGGCAGAGAATTCATTTAGCTTTTTTTTTTTTTTTTTTTAACTGTTGTGGCAATAAATTTTCCTGTGACCTCTTTGTTTCTTATCTACTTAAAAAGTCTGATTTATTTCAGCCTCTTATGTAATTTATCTTGTGTTCATTCTCTACCTTTGCCTGTCTATTTTCTTTAACACCATCTTGAATTTTCTCTGTAGTAGTAGAGGCCCTTCTAGACCTAATTTACCTGGTGGAGATGCCCCTCCTTGCCTCTGACCGATCCTTCCACCATCAACTTCCTTCCATCATCTCCTCCCTCTCCTGTGCCTTTGGTATTTATTACCATACATTCCCTATTTGCTGGTAATCGCTTACCTTGCTTTTCTATTTTTTCTTCTCCCTCCCATCCTATCGCTTTATTCCACTGTCTCTCTTGCCACAATTTTTTTTTTAAGTCAACTAAAACTATTCTGATGAGATGATTTGCTGCTGCTACTACCCTAGGCCCAGTTATGACACAGAAATCAGGCCCACCCATCCCTTCCTCCCTTCTCCTTGTAGAAAACAACCAAGTTCATTCAAGTTCCTATCTGTCGTGTAAGAAATCACCCTCCGACCATATGGGATAACTTATGGCTGCAAATAAAAATTTCCCAATGTTTGGCTGCTCACGAGTTTTCACTTCCCCAGCACAGCTTGGGTAAGCCTCAAGATGTTAAAATTCCTAGGGAGTGCATATTTTCATGAAAATCCACTTTCTGCTTCTAGAATGTTTCTTCTACTCATAGAGACTTAACTTTTCAATAACGTTATAGAATGGCACACGTTTTCCCTTCCACCCCTACTCTGACCCCTTCTTGTCCTTCTTTTTTAAGAAAGGCAGTTTTGAGTTCTCCACTTCATTTTTTTTCTTGGGTTCATGGGATAGAGGAATTTTTCTATATAAATAAAAGGTTTAATCTCTTTCTCACTCTAACTTATAAATAACAGCTCACATTAAAATTAAAAGGCCCATTTTATTTAAGTTGACTCTGTTTCTAGGGATTTGAGTGATTGTGAGTAGGGCTACTTTCTACATGATTGTGAGTAGGGCTACTTTCTACACAGTTTACAAAGGTAATGCCTGATATTGCCCCAGACACAGCCACATGTGTAAAAAGCCAGGGCTTAGGAAGCTGTGGGTACCATCTGGGGTCATATAGATAACCTGATTTTCTTCCAGAGATGTTATGGAACTACTTTGAAATAACAGGCACTAGATAGACTTTTGTGATTTATGGATTATCCAGATAACCTCTATGATTCATTCCGCATTCCAGATTCTTTCAGAAGATAGACAGGTCTAACCATGTACTCATTTTGACCTAGCCCAAGTCTCCACAGTTTGGTAGAACTAATTTTTCCAAGGACATAGTCCACACCCATTTATTAAGTCTTGACGTTATTACTGTTGACTTTTATTTAAGAGATTTTCTGAATTATGATTTCCTATATAGCAGTTAAAGCATCCATTGCTTGTGGAAGGGAGTCAGTGGGCCTGGATTATACCCTCATTTCCACTCCTGGGTCACCCTAGAGTAAATGACTTAATCCTTGGTGTCTGATTCTCTGCAAGTGAAATAACATGGCCTTGGAAAGCAATAAAAAGGAAGAGCAGGGAATGGGTCAATGCCATTAGTGAAGTAGATGTGCATTTATGTTAAAAAATTTAAAACTTTGACTGGTAGATTTCCAGTTGCCACTTATTTGAAAGCTGTGCTCTAAAGTTCTCTGGGGTTTGCAGCCTATGGTCATTAGGTTGATAGCTGTTACCTGTCCTAATGTCTTACAGAATGTTCTAGAAGCCAGGGACTTTTAAATTTTTTGATGGCCATCACTTCCATTTTTTTCTGTGTCTCAATTACAAACCTCAAAATGATCACTGTTGTAATACAATGCCGAATGATCTATTATCCTTTAAAGGATACCTTGATTATACACAATGTTATGACATTACTTTCAATGCTTGGATCATCTTTTAAATGGTGCCTATGTGTAGCACATGGTCAGGGATATGAGGAAATTTTCCATTTCCTTCCCTAAGAAAATCACTGAACAACTCTTCCATGTTTGTTGTAGTTCCTGATTATTATTATTATTATTATTAATATTATCATTATTTTGCAGGAAAATATTTTATTCCACAATTAAATATAGGCTTGCTATGAATATATCCCTAGGAGAAGTAACATAGATTTAAATTTAGACCAAGGCTTAAGTGACTGATAATGGATTCTTGTGGGCAGATTTTGGATGTGGCTGTGTGGTGGAGAAACACCCTGGTTTCCTGGAAGGGGAGACAGACCTAGAGAAAAGGCAATAGATACACACAGAAAGAGGACCTTTAGGAGCTGAGAGAGCTGAAAACAGATTCTTTCACCCTTACTAGTTGGCCTCTGCCCTTGCCAAGATGTTGTTCTGAACATCAAGCCCTCCTTGGTGTGAAATACCCTTCTCTCTTGTCCAAAACCAGAGGAACGAAGCCAGCCCTGAGGCCAGGATTAAGAAGGAAGATTGTGAGGGGCCACCTTCCCCTCCAGGGATGATGGCACTGACTATGCCCACTGAACTATTGGCTTCCAGTGCTAAGCAGTTACAAGACGTTAAAAGAAATAGTGACATGAGATTAACATAGTCTTGGATGGGGTACTAAAAACTAAAATAATTCATTGCAAAGTTCAGTGTGAGAAGGAATAAAGTATTATGTGGGGAAGGGATTGCAAATGCAGTTTCCTATATTGATGTTCTGGTTATGTTTTATAATTTGCTCATATTAGGATGGGGCAGGGAAAGAAACCCAAACCAGATGAAACGGAGATAAACACACATAATGGAAAAAGCTCTGACCCAACCACTGGGAGATTGGATTATTATCTTTTCTCGATCACAAGCAGTTCTGTGGGTTTGGGGGCAAGTCACTTCACTTCCCCAAGCCTTCACCTTCTCATGTGAAAAGAATTACAGCAGAGCCTAGACTGCTTATTGTAGAAATCTGATTTGAGATAAAATATGTAAAAGCATTTTGTAAACTGGAAAGTACTATCTGCATATCAGGGTTTATTATTCTTTCTTAATCCTGCCATTCCTCTATCCTGTCCTCCAAAAGAACAGAAAAATGTTGGCACAGCACAATTTTCACAGTTTGGAAAGAGGAGTAAGTTGTTGCCTTTGCATCCTTCACTGCTAACATCTGTCACCCTCTAGCTCTGACAGCTACTTCCAAGTTTCCACTATGAAAGTAACAAAACAAGACTGGGTTGGCCCCCAATTCCTACTCTACCATGCTCCGAATCTTATTAAAAAATTAACATCTCTTTTTTTCCACATATGCTTGGAAAGAGGCCAT
The DNA here is from genome assembly GCF_000951035.1 of Colobus angolensis palliatus. Lineage (NCBI taxonomy): Eukaryota > Metazoa > Chordata > Mammalia > Primates > Cercopithecidae > Colobus > Colobus angolensis. The sequence continues at coordinate 6,269,666 of NW_012115599.1, forward strand.
GAAAGAAAGCTCTTGACTATCTTTTTATCCTATTTTTCATCTGGTTTGTGTTCCTTTCCCTCCCCTAACCTGCTATTAGCAAATTATAAAAAATAACCAGAGCATCAATATAGGAAGCTGCATTTGCAATCCCTTCCCCATGTAATGCTTCATTCCTCTCACACTAAACTGTGCAATGAACTGTTTCATTTCTCAGTACCCAATCCAAGGAAATTTCTCATTCAGTAATATTAATAATAATATATTTTTAAACCTTGACTTAAAATTACAGTAAGTGCCAAGACGCTCTAGTTGCTATTTCGTTGAAATAATATCAGGTTTCCTGTGATGCTTTACATAGCTGTCATCTCTGTGATATAATACGTCCATGATTTATTAACCTACTAAAAGTGCTGTCATTGACTTGTCATAATAAACTTTTCTTAAAATATTAAAGCCTAGAACGTTGAGCAATAGCTCAAACCAGCACAGAGGCTCTATCTGGTTGTGGATTTGGACTTGGTGGCCCGAAGTTTGCCTTTTACATCTTGAAAATAAAAGCTCTGCCTTGGCCCCTTCCCCTTCTTACTTCCCCTCCCTCTGGACTCTCTGTCACCAAACAGGCTGGCAGAGAGCAGGGGACGGCATGTGAGGAACTCTGAACACGAAGGACTGACCTCAAGCTTCAGCCGGAGGGTCAGTGATGTGACTGTAAAGACTTTCTGGCCTCTGTAGAGAGGAATCTAAACACAGAGATCCTCACCCAATGTGCCTTTGTGAACAGGCATTGCATCCACTTTGTTGTGGGGAGCAGTGAGGGGAGGGAGTGTTGATACTTTTTAGAAAGAGAAAAATGTCTAACCCTGGAATCTGAGTTTATTTTTCTTGGATATGAAAGCAGGGAGGAATTTTGAATGGGGGAGTATGCAGACACACTGGAGACACATGGAAGATCTACTGTGAAGGCTCTGTCTGTCTTCTGGGGACCTGTACCTCTGGCCTTGCCATGTGTGTTGGCTGGTCTCCCTGACTCTGGTACTGAAGGAGGATGATCCTGGTGACCTGACCACTGTTCATTAAAATGTTCATACCTGGCCAGGTGCGGTCGCTCACGCCCATAATCCCAGCACTTTGGGAGGCCAAGGCGGGTGAATCACGGGGTCAGGAGATCGAGAGCATCCTGGCTAACACAGTGAAACCCCGTCTCTACTAAAAATACAAAAAAATTAGCCGGGCATGGTGGCAGGCGCCTGTAGTCCCAGCTACTAAGGAGGCCGAGGCAGGAGAATGGCCTCCTGGTTTCAAGCGATTTTCCTGCCTCAGCCTCCCAAGTAGCTAAGATTACAAGGGCCTGCCACCATGCCCAGGTAATTTTTGCGTTTTTAGTAGAGATGGGGTTTCACCATATTGGCCAGGCTGGTCTCAAACTCCTGACCTCAGGCGATCCACTTGCCTCTGCCTCCCAAAATACTGCCTCCCAAAATGCAGGTGTGAGCTACTGTGCCCAGCTAGAGTATTCTGAAGAGATGAAGGAGATTGAGAAGGAAAGAGGCAATGAGTTCTTGACAAGAGGAACCATAGTGGGAAGGAATAAGAATGAAGCACTATGTGTCCTTTTCCTACTCAGCAGGTCTAGTTCAGTGCCAAGGACTCGATGGGTATTCCACAGGGGTGGCAGCCTCCCCTGCTCCTCCTTGAGCTTCCGCACACTTCTTATTGTTGGCAGAATGAGGAAAAGGCTGGCTTATAGCACATGTTAGCATTGGCAGTATTCATGCATGGTGACACACTGGGGGATGCCTTTACCCATACTTGAAATCAATGCCTTGTTGACAGAACTTTCTTAGAGCTGGAATGCAGAAGGTCCCATGGGTCTCATGTTGCTCTCTCCTGGAAAAACTGGTGAGAATCCAGTGGCTGGACTCAAGACTCACAGGAAGCCTGGCATAGCACACAAGAAATTTGGTCTGGCTCATTCAGGGAACCGATTGATTGGGCTTCAGATAACCCAAATATCAAATGAAAATCCCTATGCTCTTCTGCAGTTATCCACCTCAGTATCCACCTCAGGACTGAATTTAAAGGTTTAAGTGGGTCTTTTTTTTTGTCCTTGGAGAAGGGTTAGGCAGGGAGGAGACTATGTAGGAGAAAATATATCAATTCTTCTTCTTTTTTTTTTTCCCCCAAGGATTCTCTTATGGTAAAAGACTTCATAGGTCCAAAAAGAAACAGAGAGAAACATGATTAGAAAAAGTCAGTCAAGCCCTTTGTTTGCTGTTATGGAAATTAAACAACTGCTGGATTGAATCATACAAATATTATATTTTTTATTTTTCAACTGGATCTTAAAAACTTATGGAGGTACAGCGTAAGTTTACACAGTCTTAGATTGATTCCATAGCCTGTATAACATGTATGAAAAAAGTGAACTGCATCAGACAGAATCCTAACACTCTTAAAGGAAATGCCTGGCATCCATACAAACAGCCACAGGAAAATAAGCTTTCCATTAAAAAAAATCAGGAAAAAAAATGTGAAGGATAAAACTACAAATTCAACAAATTACACAGTGGCTTCATGGAGGATAGACATGTGTCTTTGAAGGAGGTCTGGTGAGTCTTTGCAATACAGCATGAGCTATTGTGTTTGCTATATACTTTGATATAAAATCCAATATATAGAGAGAAGAAGCTAGGAGAAAGTATTTATTAGAAATAGGGAAGGGAAACAATTGAATAAATAAATAAAAAGGGAGAAGGACAAATATTTCTTATAGAGGAAATCCAAGTAAAATAAGTAGATACCCACTCTCCAAGAGACAGAGCTTGATTATCTCTCTCCCTCTCAAATGGGGGTTGTATGTAATGACTTGCTTTCAGAGAGTAGAATATGGAAAGGGAAAAGTAACTTTACAGTGGAGAAAACTGGCAGTCACCACCTTAACCAAATGATCAAGGTGAATATCACCAGTAATAAACCATGCTGATATCCTTATAACTGCTGACATGTTGCAGTGAGAAGGGTACTTTACCTATGTGATATTCTTTCCAAAAATCCATAGCCCCACTTTAATAATTAGAAAGCATTAGACATAGTGAGGGACATTCTACAACCCACCTCTCTAATATTCTTCAAAACTGTCAAGGTCATGGGAAACAAGGAAAGACTAAGAGGCTGCATAGACCTGAAAAGACTTAAGGAGGCAGATGACTAAATGCAAAATGGTATATTGGACTGGATCCTCGAACAAAAAACCAAAAACTATAAAACACAAAAATAATATTAGTAGAAAAATAGGTAAAATCCAAATGACATCTGGAGTTTAGTTAATAGTCATGTACCATGTTAGTTTCACAGTTTTGGCAAATGTGTCATGGTAATGTGAGATGTTAACATTAGGGGAAACTGGGCAAAGGGTATATGGAAATTCTCTATTATCCTTGCAACTTTTCTTTATATCTAAAATTGTTCCAAGTGATTACTGCTTTTTCCTTTTCCTATCTCTTCTCCACCCTAGATTTTATGAATCTAGGACTTATGCCTTTACCTAATTTCCTTGTTCCATGACAAGAGAAATTTGCTAAATAAAAGCAGAAAATTGAAATTTCTTCCTCATCTAAAAGCTCTTTTGCTTTTTATTTTCTTGCTTTTCTCTTTGGTGCCTTGGAGTCCTAGTATACTCATAAATCCCTAAGTTTATAAAGTAATGAGAAAGTAAGTTTTTATGAATTTAAAAGAAAGTGATAATGTCTGTCAAAGATGAGATTCAAAGGAATATACATAACTGGATTCTCAAGTAAATTTTTATTGAAAGTGAAATACCAAATGTATTTTGAAATGCCACCAATCTTGAAGTTCTGTTACAGATTCGTACATTCTGAGCATAATATCTCAGAATATCCAAGCAAAAGACAAAGGATCAAAGATATGCTGTCTTCTTATTCAAAGGTTTTCTTTCATTTTATTGCAGGGCCCTGGGGTAGCCTCTCAGCTTAAGCCCAGTGTTCACCAATCAGTTGCTAATAACTGGAGCTGAAAGAGGGCTCTGCCCTAATGCCATTATGTTCAAGAGCCATGATTGATTGTGTTATAGTATGTTTTTGAAACCTAATTACTGTCTGAGTGAGTATCTGAACTCATTAATCTTTAGTCCTGTAAATAAGTAAAATTGACTAAATAACTGGATTTCTCTAATGATGGCTTAGGTTATCTTTGGACCTATTGCTTTGCCCTAGCCTCTTTGGGGCAGCAAATTATTTTGCTTAATGGTAATTGCTCCCCAGTTTTGAAATCAATTTGTAAAAATTGGCTTATAAAACAATTTTCCGTGTTGCCTTGTGATTGCTTGGTCCCTACTCTATCTTTGTGGTATAATGAGCACATCTTGTGATGTGCTCACAAACCATTGTGATTGCTGATGACCCTCCTTTGTGGAGCAGGTCACATCACTTAATAAGAGGCTTAAGAGGGGTGTTGGCTTTGTTTTCACCCTACTGAACCCTACCTTAGTCTCTACCAAAATAGAAAAGAATTTCATTTAGCATGGCCTATTCTATGTACTCCAAATAACACAGTAATTAGTAGTGATTATTTCCTTCTCCTTTCTCTGCTAGCCAACTCTGGCATAACCAGGGTGTGGGACTTCATAATACACTCTTCCTTCTCTACTTTTTAAAAATGTTTTTCTTATTACCACATTATTATCCAGCAGAACTGTTCCCCAGATAGTAGCTTGATGAGCAAGAGGGTTAGGTAATGTATATATGCATCATGCAACTTCTACTTCCAACCAAAATGGAGTAAAATGGACCAGACATGTTCTTCCTCCAAAATTATTAAAAATCTAAAAACAAAACAAAAAAGGCAAGCCGACTTTCAAGACACTGGACATTAGACATTGTAAGACAGTGATTCCTGAGAGATTCAAGTGAGTTGAGCCCTGTGATTGCTGCAGCTTACAACCTTAAGAAAATTTCCAGGCTGTGGCACGGGAGGAGGAGATGGAACTGAGAATCTAGGGGCCCCAAGGCAGCTAGAAGTCACAGGGCAGAGTGCCTGGGAGGAACATGCTGCATACAGAGAGAATTCTAGAAATCTGCAGAGGGTCCGTTTGAATATTTGGCTATATGTTAATTAGCACATGTATGTGAAAAAAACTTCTCAGGAAGATGAAAGAACCACTTGGAAGTATTAGAGGGAATAGTGCCTGGTACTCAAACAAGGCAAGGAATAGTGCCTGTTCTCATCAGCCAGACTCAAAGCCTTCATGATTTCTGGTCACTGGATAGAATCTTTTCAAGAGACTTGCTTCAGTAGTAGGGAATAAATAGCCCTGTATCTAAGACTACCTAATAAAGCCTACAAGCAAGCCAGCAATGAATCAAACTTTCCAAGTAGCTTAACTGCATCCCAGAATGACTACAAAATAGCCAGCACCCAACAAGGTGAAATCCACAATGCCTGGTATCCAATAAAAAATGACTATGCATGCAAAGAAACAGGAATATATGACCTAAATGAGGTAAAAACAATTAATTAGAATCCACCCAGAACTAACAATGATGTTAAAATTTGATGACATGGGCACTAAAAACAGTTATTGTAACTGTATTCTATGTGTTCAAGAAGCTAGAGAAAAGGTTGAGCATGTTTGTTAGTAGAGACATGTACTAACTAGATGTAAAAAAGACCAAACCAAATCAAACTTTAAAAGGTGAGAACTACAATGTCTGAGATAAAAAGCACACTTGATGAGATTAACAGCATATTAGACACTGCAGAGGTAAAGAATAGTGAATTGAAGACAGCTATAGAAGCTATCCACAAGGAAACACACAGAGATAAAAGGCTCAAAAATCAGAAGAGATTTATCAGTAAAGTATGGAACAATTTCCATTAGCCTCATCTATATGCTAGTGGGGTCCTCAAAGGGGCGTTATATTGGCATATAAAAATATTTGAAGAAATAATGGCCAAAAAGTTTCCAAGTTTAATGAAAACCATAAATCCATGGATCCAAGAATCTTAAGAACTTCAATCACAAGAAACACAAAGAAAATGCCAAATACATCACAATCAAATTATTTAAAACCAGTGGTAGAGAAAATTTTAAAAACAGCCATAGAAAAAAAATATATGTTGTATACAGAGAGACAAAAACTAAGGTTGATGGCAGATTACCTATTAGGAACAATGTAAGTAAGAAGACAGTGGAGCACTATCTTTAAAATTCTAAAGTAATAAAACCTACAATTCTATACCCAGTGTAAACATCTTTCAAAATGAAAACAAAACAAAGACTTTTTTAGACATAAAAAGACTGAAATAATCTATTATCAGTAGACCTGTACTATAAGAAATGCTTTAAAAATTATTCTTCAGGCAGAAAGAATGTGATACCAGATAGGGATCTATGCAACACAATGAAGAGAATTGAAAACAGTAACCACATAGGTAAATATGTAAGGTTTTTTTTTTCTTATTAGCTAAATCTCTTTAAAAGATAGTGGACTGTTAAAAATAATAATAACAAGGCAGTGTGGGCTTTATATATAGTAAAATGGGCACAAACAATAGCGCAAAGGCTAAGAGGGGAGAAATGAAAGTATATACTTGCGACTCTGTTCATAAATTAACATGTTCTGTTTAGTAAAAGTTGCTAATACTGTTTATTGAACATCTGATATGCATTAGACACTATTCTAGTGGTTACAGAGACAATGGAGAACACAACAGATATGATGCCTACCTTCATGGATTGCACATTTTCACTAACTTGGCAGATATACAAGTAAACAAATAAACAAGATGGGTATGGACTATTGTGCCATAAAAGTAGTAAACAGGATGCTGTAATAGAGAAAAACAAAGTGGACAGGAATATGTTAGATAGGGTGATGAGAAGGTTCTCTGGGGCAATGGGACATTTGAGGTGAAACCTGAAGGATGAGAAGAAGCCTGCTATGCTGAGAATCAAGAAAGAGGATTTCAGGTTGAGATAACTGTCCAAGCAGAGGCCCTGGAGATGGGTAAGAACTCAGCCACTTTCAGGAACTATCCAAGGACCAGTGTAGCTGGAGTGTAGTGAGAGAGGGGCAGATAGGTGTGAGATGATGCTGGGGAGAGGGGTAGAGGTCAGATCATTCAGGGCCTTCAAGCCATGGTCAGGGGTCTGGGCTTCATCCCAAGCACAGTGGGAAAACATTAAAGAGTTTTTAGCATGGAAGTAAGATGATCTGGCTTACCCTTAACAAAAAGATAATTGTGTTTAGTGTGGAGAATGGAGGGGAAGGAGCAACAGTGGAAGCATGAAGGCTAGACAGGAGGCTGTCTTGATGGCTGAAGTGAAAGATGCTGGTGATATGAATAAACACAATGGCAGCAAAAAGAGAAGCAACTAGATTGAATATATATTTTGGAAACAAAACTGACAGGGGTTCATGACACATTGGATGTGAGGGCCAGGGACAGAAGGAATCTAGTAAACAGTAGAGATGGGACCTGACCCAATTCTATCTGAGTCCAGAATTTTCTTTGTATTCAGTATTGTCATGAAGAGGTTGAACACCCGTTATGTATGGCACATATCACTGATGATGAGAATATCAAAAAGCATGAAACCATAGTCTTTGCCATCAAGGACAATAATACTTGACAATGAAAGAACCATATACTGGGAATTCAATGACACTGAAAGCATTATAAGAGTTCAGAGGAGCAGGAGGAGGATGAGCCAAGGACTGTAGACACATGGGTGTGCTTTGACAGGAAGGAGAGAGAGCATGTGTGGAGGGTAGGTGGTGTGAACAAAGACCTGGAGGTGGGGATCCACATAGCGTTTTCAGAGAATAATTAAATCAAGACAGCTTATTAGCAAATATACCATGAACAGAGCTGCATTTGAGTAGGTAGCCGCAGGTGAAGCTGAACAGAGAGAGCAGAGAGAGTGATTGAATGACAGTGCAAAACCTTTAAATGGCAACCTTCAAATAGCCCAATTTGTCATCATCCTGGAGTTATTAAGATTGAAGAACTGATGTCATACATTACACGCACCATAGCAATCATTTTAAGTAAAAGTTAGAGATAGCAGCATTTTATTGCCAAGTATATAGACACAGCCTGAGAGAAATGGTGAAAACAGAATTTGAAAATTCTGTTTCTTTGCAGCTTTTTCTACCACTTCATATAAATGAAAGGTGTGCCTCTCATCTTCCCCTCACCCTTTGACTTCTCTTCTTTTCCTCCTTCACCTTCTTCTTTCAATAAAAGCAGACTAACTATGGGTTCTTCTGACCGTGGCAGTCATGTGTGATCTGTGAGAACTGGCACTTTCTTGAGCATCGTCAGAACATACAGATGCTGTAGGTAACAATAATCCTAACCATTGAGACTTTTCTGAAATATGTAGCAGACTCCAAAGGCACCAAAGGTTAACCCAGTTGGGTGACTCATAAGGTTGGCCCTTTGAAGGCAACCTCAACTTTGCCAGTCTTATGGACTGAGAGAGAGAGTCTACAGGGGAATGAGCCACTGGAATCCCACTGGTTTGGTTCTCTAATGGAAAGGAGGACATTGCCAATCTTAGGTCCCAACCTCAGGACTGGAGGTCTGAAATTCAAATTTATGAGCTCAATAGCAAATTACTTCCAACTGAACCTTCCATGGTGAAACATTCACCTCTTTACATGTGTTTCCAGCTGTGCAGTAACAAGAAATGAATCATTTCTGAAAAAATAACAACTGAATAAAGTCCCTTTTTTTTTTTCCAGATCAAACTCCAAGCTGTGTTCGGATGAAGGACAGTTGGCATCAGTGAACTTTCTTTTTATCCCTGCTTGCAACCCACTCCTGGTAGTCTGAGCTTGTCTAGGTTCTAAATACTTTCTTACCTATAAATCACTGGACTAGTGTACTATTCATCAGGCTCTGGCTGTGCACACAAATATACACATATACACACACTTCACAGTTCCTGGACAACATTCTCAATCCAATCAAATGATTCCTACTCTGAAAAAAATCAATCATTTATTTGAAAACATTCATAGTTTGAAAATTAATTGTATGTGTTTTTTGTTTTTAACTTTGTGACTGGTTTGGTGATAGCAGATGGAGGTAACGAGATAGTGTTTTACCTTTGAAACCTAAGCAATGAGCCGGGCATGGTGGCTCAAGCCTGTAATCCCAGCACTTTGGGAGGCCGAGACGGGTGGATCACCAGGTCAGGAGATCGAGACCATCCTGGCTAACACGGTGAAAACCCGTCTCTACTAAAAATACAAAAAACTAGCTGGGCGAGGTGGCGGGCGACTGTAGTCCCAGCTACTCAGTAGGCTGAGGCAGGAGAATGGCGTAAACCCGGGAGGCGGAGCTTGCAGGGAGCTGAGATCCGGCCACTGCACTCCAGCCCAGGCCACAGCGCGAGACTCCGTCTCAAAAAAAAAAACCTAAGCAATGTCATTAGCTCTATATAACAAAAAGTGTGAGGACACATGAGTAAAGGAATGTATCACCACACATTTGTGTTTATTTTGTGTACAAATCTCTCACTTCTTCATAAAGGATGCATGTTTTAAATTTCCTCCCTCCCTCCCTCCCTCCCTCCCTTCCCT